>NC_087210.1:55365514-55383014 GCF_015104395.2 Macrobrachium nipponense | reverse complement strand
TCAGCGGTAGCTTCTAGTTATCTAGTACTAAAAGGAATATCTCAAGATGACTTAGCGTGACCTTAATGCGAATTGATTCTAACAAAATAGTTGCAGATTTTATAGCATTTCCGAGACTGAATATTCTTTGTTTTTCTTTAATATTGCCAGAGTCATTTTACCAACACTGTAAAGGGATACTAACGCTTCATCATGATTATGTTACTAATGAATTTGCTCGAGCTTCTTTTTCACCGAGCAGAACCTACATAATATACTAACGTAGATCACAGCTAAGTAATTATCTTCGCAAAATGACTTGCTTCGCCATGGATTCTTTCAATGGGCAGTTTTCCACATTATTTTTGCCAAAAGTAATAGCGCCGGAAGGTTTACAGGCAACAGCAGCAGCATGAGCGCCCCGCAATCTCAGTTTTCATAAGCGAACAGAAAACAAAGAAACCCTTTACATTCTCAACAAATTCAGCTACACCGTGATGTGTATCTGGGGGAAATTTTGTGTAAATATTTAACGAAGGGAGGGAAAACTCAGACCCAAACACTGGATGATTGGCAATGGAGAAACTCATTTCTGATTTCGGATACGAATGATCTGAAGATTTCCCTCCGTGAGTGACAGTCCGAAAGGTCGACCATCTTCTGGTTGACTCGAACGACAAGACTCTTCCAAGAGCTTCGGAATCGATGCGTCATTCTTGTCAACAAAGATCACGATGGTTTCTTGTGGCTTTCGTTACTTTTTTGTTTGTTCCTCTTGATGACGGGGAAAGAAATCCACACGAATTAAGGCTAAGTCAGTGGAATGCATGACGGAATATAAGAGCAAAAAAAAAAAAAAAAAAAAAAAAAAAAAAAAAAAAAATACACATTTACTAGATATAAGTGGATAGTGTTCTCTTACGAAAAAAAATAAGAGAGCAATTATTATAAAGAACGTGACAGATTAGGTGGTTAGTCAACCGTATAATTTTGCGAGTTATGCAGTCGTTTTCTTATTCTTAAACATTTTACAAAACCTTTATACATACTGTAACGGCTCGTTCGACCATTACCAAAATACTCTTGTTTTCTTCCTAACGTATCCGTTGGATATCAAATATGAAGTCCCAATAGGGTGGAATTATATAGTAAACCAATAATAGAGAGTCAAAGGCTGAAATCAAGGGAGAGTAAATAAGCACTACGGAAAACTATAAATTGAATACAAAAATAAAACCGATAGAAATTATACCTGAACCTGTTTCAATACAATAACAAAAGAGTCACTTTCACTCTTAATGATAGTAACTCAAAATACACCTACACTTAATTAAGACAGCAAACAAACACTCAAAACCAAAATCACGGGGTCCAGAAAAAGAGGACGAAATCGCAAAGGGAGAATAACCTAAAAGAATACGCGCTAAATTTCCTATAAATAAACTTGTCATTTATGAGCTGCTTGAAAAATGTACCATCAATATTCTCCTTGAAGAATAAGGGTATCCTCCACGTCTGGCATGGGCGCCCGCACGTAGGGCAAGGGGGCACTTGCCCCCCTTAAAATCCTGGAAAAAAATTAATATACATATATACACGTATATCATAATAATTTTACATTTATTACATTTAACTAAATCACTTTTTTTTCCTTCCATTCTACAGTACACTCTTTCAATTAAGTATATTAAGGGTATCCTTATAATATTGTATAATATTTGTATGCAGTATGTACCTGCGTTATTCCTTCAAGAAATGTTTGATTTCTGTTGAACAGTACTGTATGGAACTACTGAAAAAAAAAGTCAATATAATTTTCTTCATCATTTTTTATTGCATCTTCCTTCAGTTCAATTATTGGCATTGCAATTCCACTGCATATATAGATATACATATATACATATATATATATATATACACATATATATATATATATATATAGTTATATATATATATATATATATATATATATATATATATATATATATATGAGGTTTTAGTCTTCCTTGTTCACGAAGACAGATATATGAGGTTGTAATCCAAAGGGGAAAAGAAAAGCTGAAACTCCTTTTAGCTCTACAGTTTCGGCCATCCACTGCCCTTATCGAGTTATCTCAGCTTTTCTTTTCCCCTGTGGACTACAACCTCACATATGTATATAGGTGATATAGATATATATATATATATATATATATATATATATATATATATATAGTTAAGGCCTAGGGTTTTTGATTAATAACTATAATTGACCATGTGTTCCCTGTGACCTGTGGAATGTGGAGAACAGTGTAGAGGTGACGACCTGAGAGTAGCTGATCAATGAGTTTCTGGGGATGGCGTGAGATAAAAATGATTAGTTCGACAAGTCAATGCACGACAGTTTTATGAACTCTTCTCAAAGTGCCTTTGTGAAACTGGATGCAGCTAGAACCGTGAGGCGCTAGCGAGCTGTGTGTTCATATGTGCGTGTGCGCCTCTTGCTGTTAAAAGTGTCATACCCAAGCCTATGGGAGGGATTTTGATAGAGGGCTTCAAGTCACAGGCAAGATGCCGTGGCATTCACCGGGAGTTTTTTATTAATAGTGTTTAGTGTCCGGTTGTCTGGACGGATCTGGAATGCCGGGGGAACAAAGAATTCCCAGAGGGGTGTAGACTTTTTTTGGTGACTTGACATTGTACTGTTTTTGAGTTAGTCTGTAAGACTGGATTACTTGGTTGATTGATTTATTTATTAGTTGTTAATAAACGTTAATGTTATGACGCAACTCTCTCATTTTCATTACCTGTTAGAATGGAGAGAAAGAGGTGGAGAGAGAGAGAGATTCCTTGGAGAGAGAGAGAGAGAGGGATTGCCGAGAGAGAGAGAGAGAGAGGCTGTGTGTGTAATGTTGTGTGTGGTTTGCCTCCCGTTTCGTGTCACGCTTACCTTATGAATAATGGGGGGAAGAATTCCCCCCAGTTACAGTGGTGGCAGGTGGTTAAGAGGGGATATAAAAGTGTTCTTTCTTTTCTATGCCTAGGAATGCCAATGCAGAGATGGGTGGCCAGTTAGAAAATAAAAGGGGTTATGGCTTAGCGATAGTTTTCGAACGACAAAGCTTTGTGGGATTGTGGAAAATTGTTAAATTGTTAGATCTCGGTTGCTAAGTGAAAAGGGGTAGAGAAAATATCCATCCGTGGGATGGGGGGATGAGGAAAGAAAATTTCTATTAGGGTCATCAAATTTGCTCGTACCGAGATTCCTCAGGGCGTGAGCCGTGAGACAAGCAACTCAGTCTAGTTCATGAGTGACGGTTGCTAGGTGCGTTTTCACCGATCGCATTTGTATTGTGCCGACGAGATTTACGTGTTTTACGAGAATTTCGAGTTCTTTTTATTCCCATTTAGGAGTGGTGAGTGTTAAAACTATTGTTTTGAGGGTTTTTTGTTTAAATGTTTCAGGGTTATGGGATTGGTTCAAGAGGTCAACAATTTTTCTTGTCTTTGCCCCATAGTGACGTGTTTTCTTTATTTGCACGTGTTTATAGTAGACGTATGTATCCGTCTTTGTTCAAAACATAGGGGTGTATTTTTCTATGCATGTGAACTGTACTTAGATAAGCATATCTGGCTTAGAGACACAGAGCGGCCACAATTTTACTGGCTCAGCACATTTCTGCAGAGAGTACTGCTGCCATGTTGTCCAGGGTGATTACAAGAATTTCCGCGTGGGTGATCGCGAGAGTTCTACAGCGTGTCTTTTGGGGATCTGCAGAAGCCGTGAGAAGTCTTCTACAATGAGGGAGGCATTCCGTCTTCCTACAGCTGCTACAGTCTGCTACAGGTGCAGCTACTTGCAGACAAGCGAAGAGGGATATTCAAGAATCCTATGCAGAAAATATGAGAGAAAATGCCGTCTTGTGTTATTGGGAGATAAAGCGTGAGAAGACTTTATTTTTAATGCCAGAGACGTGCAGTTATTTCGTATATTTTATTTTAAGCCGGCCAGTGTTTTGTGTTATAAGCAATTTTGCTAGGCGGGGGCTAGCATATAAGGTGGCCAAGCTATCTGTAAGGCCTAGGGTTTTTGATTAATAATATATTGTCCATGTGTTCCCTGTGACCTGTGGAATGTGGAGAACAGTGTAGAGGTGACGACCTGAGAGTAGCTGATCAATGAGTTTCTGGGGATGGCGTGAGATAAAAATGATTAGTTCGACAAGTCAATGCACGACAGTTTTATGAACTCTTCTCAAAGTGCCTTTGTGAAACTGGATGCAGCTAGAACCGTGAGGCGCTAGCGAGCTGTGTGTTCATATGTGCGTGTGCGCCTCTTGCTGTTTAAAGTGTCATACCCAAGCCTATGGGAGGGATTTTGATAGAGGGCTTCAAGTCACAGGCAAGATGCCGTGGCATTCACCGGGAGTTTTTTATTAATAGTGTTTAGTGTCCGGTTGTCTGGACGGATCTGGAATGCCGGGGGAACAAAGAATTCCCAGAGGGGAGTAGACTTTTTTTGGTGACTTGACATTGTACTGTTTTTGAGTTAGTCTGTAAGACTGGATTACTTGGTTGATTGATTTATTTATTAGTTGTTAATAAACGTTAATGTTATGACGCAACTCTCTCATTTTCATTACCTGTTAGAATGGAGAGAAAGAGGTGGAGAGAGAGAGAGATTCCTTGGAGAGAGAGAGAGAGAGGGATTGCCGAGAGAGAGAGAGGCTGTGTGTGTAATGTTGTGTGTGGTTTGCCTCCCGTTTCGTGTCACGCTTACCTTATGAATAATGGGGGGAAGAATTCCCCCAGTTACATATATATGCAGTGTGTTTGCACGCGCACGTGCGTTGTAATAGCCACAATGCCCTCTTAACTTCTTGAATTCCTTGCTCTTTTTTTGGACATGCTTGTCACTACAAAACCTGAAGATCTAAGTTCAGAGAAATTTTTTGAAGAAATAGTGATGTCCGGTACCAGCAAACGAACCCAGGTCCCATAATCACATAGAGGTCACGTTGCCGACCTTCTCATGGTCAGGTCGGCAACGTGACCTCTTTGAGATTGTGGGACCTGGGTTCGTTTCCCGGTACCGGACATCATAATTTCTTCAGAAATTTCTTTGAACTTGGATCTTCAGGTTTTGTAGTGACAAGCTTATATAAATAAAAAAAAAAAAAAAAAACATTCAAAAAGTTATGAGGGCATTGTGGCTATTACAGTGGCATAAGTATCTGGCAAAAAAAGTGACCAGTAGATTCTACACACACACACACAATGTATATATATATATATATATATATATATATATATATATATATATATAGATATATATATAATTTGGCACCCTTGGGTAATATGCTGCTGGCGCCCATGACGTCTGAAGCAAATGGTGGGTAACGAACTCGAGCCCCGGAGCAGCCACAACAAATCCGCAGACGTGATCAATAACAATCCAAACTTACCATGGGATAGCTTTATATCTGAATTCCAAAGGACCTCCGGATGGCTCATCTAGAGCGATCTTTGAACTTTGAAGACAGAGGTAATCCAGTAAAATCTCGTTTTGAAGACAGCGGTAATCCAGTAAAATCTCGTTTTGAAGACAGAGGTAATCCGGTAAAATCTCGTTTTGAAGACAGCGGTAATCCAGCCGTGTAGGCTACAACCACCAAGAAGCAAATCACGATAATATTCTTCATTCAAGAAGCGAGGCAAAGTATTCCGAATAGGAAAAGGTCCAGGGGAGGGACCACACACACACAAACTCCCTAATAACAAACAAGCGTTAATAACAAGCAAACAGTTGTTATACTCGAGAGTTAGTCAAACGGCAAGTGGAACTTACATTACTAGGTTTAATAAATTAAATTAAAGCTAAATTTCATAATAATACTTAATAAAAAAGAATCACATACTGACACCTCCATACCCCGAGAATTTTAAGAATATATATATATATATATATATATATATATATATATATATATATATATATATATATATAATAAGCTTCTTGAAAAAATATATAATTAATATTCTCCTTGAGAATATATAGATATATACTCTAAGTTTTTACTTTACACGTTAAGTAATCAAATAAGTATTAATAATACCAAATAAAACATATATCTACAAAACCTGAAATTACAGAAAGATTAAGCAAAAATATATATATCATAACATAAACCAATGAGACTTAAAATGGAGGTGGGTGGGGGCTTATAATAAAGAAAGAGGCTTGATAACAATAAAAAATAAAAATAAACGCCAAAGTACTCGAAGTATCAACACTTAATCAAAGTTCATAAATTTCTACATATAAACCTTTTTCCAATCACCACCATACGGGATCCTGAGGTTACAGACCACCACACTAATTCACACTCTTTACTGTTCCGGATCACCATCGTTTTCATAACAATCCGTGTATCATTGCACTCGACACAAGTAAATGTCCACCTCAAAGCTACCGGTACCATATTAGCAATGAGGCACGTGGGGCTCGGGCATCAGGGCCCTTAACATCAAGGGGCCCCCAACTTCGGAGGCCCTAATTCCGTAAAATAATAATAATAATAATAATAATAATAATAATAATAATAATAATAATAATAATAATATTAATAGGTAGGTAGATCCTATGATCCTATTGGCTTCCCGTTTAATGTCGTCTACGGGGTTCTTAGTAATACGTTGAAATTTTTCTGGATGGTAAAACGGCCTAGCTTTGAAAGTACAGTTACTGTCATCACGAGAACTTGACGTGGCAATCATCACCATAACTGGATGAAATGAGAAATCGGTCAACATTTGTAACTAAGCGAAACAACAATGTATCATCTTTTGGACATTGGAAAACTACAACACTAAGTATCTTGAGGGCGAACGGCATCAATGATACGACAATCGTAACAAGCGCTATCGGAGTTCAGCAACAATAATTGTTTTTACTGAAAAAATTTCATCAAAATTTTAAAAAATCATAAAAAAAAATAAATAAAGCAAAATGTTTCGTGCATCTGCAAGCATGACAAGACTGAGTGCATTCGAATTACAAGTAGGCTACTATCATTTGTCCTAAACTACCAGATTCAGGAAAACTGTCTCACTAAGGAGGCTGTTGCTTTCTTTCTTTCTTTCAAATTTTGTGGAGATGGTAAGGAAGATGTAGGCTACTACATATTGTAGAAGGAAAGCACTGGATCAGGTTAGCTATTAGCGATATTCTAGACCTGTCACCCGCCACACTAATCGTTAATATTATACCCAGGGTATCTGTAGTTGATAAACAGAATATTACTTACGCTTGCAATGCAGGGGAAGATTTTATTGAAACAGCAAGAAAGGGACGCGGATGCAACACCGCCATCAAGAGGACGGCCGGGCGTCACGGCCCTCAAAACTGGATGATGAAGAGTGAAGGTTGTTATTCGACGAAAGCCTTAAATACATTTTCTAACAATATGAATTATTTTGTAATTATGACTATTTTCATTATTTTTTTTATAAATAACAAAGAATGTCTCTAATGGCCGACGACCGTTTCATCGGACATAGACAATTGTTTCACCAGTATTGTCAAGAGTCCACTGAGAAAGAAGGCCTGTTTGATGTTTTGTGACGTAATCACGGGTAGTCCGAGCTGCTAGCACTGACTACGCTGCCAGACAAAAGAAATATAAACAAACCCTCGCCAAAATCTATCATTTTTGGTCTGCCAGTTATTGATTTACTTATTTTCTCGTCTACACTAATTAGTGTACACCAAATAATACTTACCCGAAACACAAGTTATAAGATTAATATAAAATGCTGAACCAAAACAATTTGTTTAGTTACAATACAGTCTACCAAAGAATAAACAGCAGTGCATAGGTTTACATCACAAAAAAAATGGTTCTTTCTACTATATGTGAATGAAATAATTCACTCTTACATACAGTCATTATTTGGTATTTAAATTTTCTAACTTTCTCTTTGGCTACAATAGTTATTTTCTTGAACAACAATTATACTCAATGAAACGTTAGTAGACACCCATATTGTTAATTTCTGTTTTTCTTTACTATAACCTTCATTACTTATTGGGCAGCTTATCTATTATTTACCTTTTGACATTTAAACATTTAAATTCATGATTGTCGACCAAATGTAAAAAATTTTACATTTGCATCCTGAATAAATAGGGAGTGATTTTTTCCAATAGTTAGTAAAGCTTGAACGATATATTCATTGGATATTTGTAAAACTAAATGAACATTTTGTTTCTCGAAGGTGTATGGAGATAATGCTTTTAATGATAGTTTATATGAATGTTCATTGAGTAAACATCTATATCATGAAGTTTTTCAAAGGCTGAATGGTGCATAATGAATTTCGTTTTCCAAATTATTGACATCAAACTGAGGTAACTTCATTGTTTTATTTATAACTTTCTGGCCAAGCCAATTATTCCTGATATATTTTAACAATTTTACTGAAACACACGAAAAAGGACATTTTTTACTCTGAAATGGGTGAGGATACACTTTAGACAGCTGTGGAATGCTGGGAAAACACTGAAAAAAATTATTTTTTCTAAGTGTGCAGTGCAGAACATCAGCTTTTATGCTTTAATTGGGAATTTGTGCAACTTAACTTTACCTGTTCAACATAAAGTAAAATGCACCTGTTGCAGCTTCACTATAGCCAAAGGCTGAACTAACAATATTTTTGTCTTTATAATGAAAATGTGGTATTAAGTACGTGAGTTTCATCCACCATCAGTATCACTATTTTGTCATTGAGTAGTAATGATTTACATTTACTTTTAATGTACATAAGAAAATTTGAGTCCTTTTGTTATGATGCTGGGCAGACCTGTTTGAAAAAACACTCTCCTGATGGTACAGTAACTTTGTGGGGAATAACTATAGGTATAACAAAAAATCAATATTACCTGCTCTGATGAATAATCAAATTTATTCAGTCATAACTATAGCTAAAATTAGTGCCAAAATGAAATAATAGTTTTATAACAGCAATGTAATATATATTGCAGTGTTAGAAATACATTCAGCAGTATCAGCTCTCTGGAGTTATTGAATATCTGCTTAATGATATTTGTATCATGACTCCGTGATACGTTTTCAGTTATATATTATCACACTAACGAAATTATGAGCTATGTTTATGGTTATTCTCTTGTTCCTTTGATCAAAGAGTATAGCCTACTGTACTCTATAAACTCTCTGTTTTGGTTATTTTGTCTAGACATTACAATGGTTACTGAGTGTTGTTGTGGCCATAGATCTAGATTGAGAAATTGGATAGTCTGTGATAGCCAAATCAGTTTGTGATGTGCGCTGCCTGCCGTCTTCGCTATGTGATTATTATGTAAACAATGACGCAACTCCTACAATCTAATGGGAAACCCAGTAGTAGTCGTCAAAACGTGTTTTCTCGGCAGTTCAAGACTGTCAAATGATTTATGCACCATTTACTAAATACAGTATCTACTGTATGCAGAAGTAAAAATATTTAATTTTGCTAGTATAATTCTTCTACAGTTAAGCCATAAATTTTTGCAGCTATGGTGACATTACAACATTGTGATTATGCTGCATTGACAACCAATTTTTTCAGCAATCTTTAAAGATTGGTAAATGATCTTTGCAGCATTTACGGAGGACAATGTGTACTATATGTAGAAATAAAAATATTTATTGTCTGCTGTAGTTTTTATACACTTGAACAATAAACTTGACCAATATGAAGATGTTATATGCCTTTCTTACCATTCTTACCACCGCAAATTTAGTTTTACTCTCTGGAGGCAGCACCATACTCGGTTTTTTACCATCTGTCCACCAGCATGTGGTGTTTGCGTATGGTAACACTGCATCCCGGGCTTTAGATAGTTACATTCAGCTTACATTCAACATTAATAATAACCCTATTTCGAATATTAACGGTGTAATTCGCATACAGTAAATTATTAAATCACTTTTCATTTGCAAATGTACGCCCAGATATCCTTTTGTTTACCTCAAAATTACACATAGTGTAACTATCTAAAGCCCTGGAAGCAATGTTACCATATGCAAACACCACAGGCGGGTGGACAGATGGAAAAAACAGAATATAATTATTATCGTTCTTTACTCATGGGTCAAGCTGACAGGCAATAAATTTTGACAACACCGCCATCTCATATAAGCTTGATCTACAGTCATAATATTATGAGCGATAATCGCTGTGGCTACGGTTACGGTAGCCACGTGCTGCCGTAATGCGACTTTCCAAGGCTATGTTTACGACAGCTTTTTATGTGCATGCGCGTGTATTCTCTGACCCGTAGCTGGACTGTTGGGAACCGGCATCTTGTAACGAACAATACCAAGACACCGAGATAGAAGGCCTGTTCGATGTGACGTCATGATGTGATGACATCGACCCTGGTAGTCCGACTCTCCGACGCGAGTGACTGGCGACTCACTTCCGACTCTCCTTCCCTTACATCACTTGGACATGAGGTATTTTCTTGGTTTCATTGTTTTATTTATGAACTGGAACATAAAACTTACATGGCATCATGAGGTAGCAAGCCATGGGTACATCTAGTGTTCTTTTTTGGATGAACTTACTGTGGTAAGCAGATAAACTCGGCAATAAGTTCACTGCAACAGGTATTACCTATTTGAGTTTTCTCTCTGGATGACTTTCGACTGCAATATAAATACAGTCTGCATTCTAGTTAAGAGTTGTGAGCAAAAAGGTCAGGTACAAACACTCGTCTTTCCTTGTCTTTGGGGAATAGAAAAAATGATAACTCAGGCATTTTCTATCTTGAATATGACAATTAACTGCAGCACAGAAATATGTCTCACGTACACACGTGAGAGCCAAACCTTGTATGTGTAACTGAGTTACGCATATACGGTTACAAGGTGTCAAAATGTAGAGGACGAACCGTAACCACGTTAAGCACGTAACTTCATTTCAATCCACTGCGATCACCAGTCTGTCTCTGTCCGGGTTGTTTACCGACGATGGCCACCATGCAAGTAGCAGCTGCCGCGTATATTTATACACATTATTTAACGAAGATGAAGCGAAATAAAAGAAGATGGTGGCAATCAAGGTTATATACTAGAAGGGTAGAATACAGTGGTCGGGAATTACTCGCTGACATGAGATTCCAAGAAGTTTCTGGCGACAGTAAAGTCTTTTCTTTGTAATAGCTAATAAATTGAAGGACCTCTTCGTCACTTCAATCAGCCATGGTAGACATATATGTACTGACTGACCAAAACAAGGGACTCTACTATGGACGGTCTTGTTCATAGTCGGCGTTAACAAGTTCAGCAACCTCTATTGTTACGCGTGTAATACAGGTCCCGTCCACACATGGCGTAACGTTCAAAGAGACCTCCCTTTGATTCGGAGCCCAAAAACCGACAATTGGCGGGACGGAGGGCGAACCGAGCCTCGAACCTCGCGGGTTCGGGGTTCGGGTTCGAGGAACCGTCCACACTTGCGTTTTTGTTACAAGAATCGGTTACAATACAAGGTTCGGTTCGCACGTGTGGGTACACACGGTTCGTCCTCTACATTTTGACACCTTGTAACCGTATATGCGTAACTCGGTTACACATACAAGGTTCGGCTCTCACGTGTGTACCCACCTTTATGATACGCCCACTAACACAAATTCAGTCTTAAATTTCACGGTTGGGATATGATTCGAAGATTTGAGGTAAAGGTTGAAGTGAAAAAGGTGGAGTAGTATTGTGGGTAGAGGTAGAGGTAGAGGTGGGGGGGGGGGTGTCTGTCGTCTCCCTACTTAACCAGGTGGAGATATTACGGGTGTTCTGGTAATCTGATTGCGACCGTCTTTCTTATTTTTTATATAGCGAGTCTGTTTCCTAGTTGCAAGGACAGGTCCTGGTGTCGGTCCTGAAGGTTCTATCTTTGCCTAAATAACAGACAGTGGCCCGGCATTGTAAGCCTTGCAATGCCCGGAACTAGGCCTAGTCACCTGAAGGTAGCAGCAGCAGTTAGAGCCTTTCTCGAAGATGGTGTTTTAGGCTGGTCCTAGAAGCTAGAATCAGAACTACCAACCACACCCAACTTCTCTATTGAATCTAGGTGCATTCATGGTTGATTATGTTTTATGTCGCGGAGATTTTCCCATTACATTCTATTGATACTTCCATGGTTTTATGAATCTTCGCTAAAATAAGTGATAATGCACTACGATATTAAATATTTGGTTCCACATTGCTCGAGATAAACATTGGTAATATTGGTAATCCTGTGTTGAACGAGAATTTCAAATTGTTTCGTTTCTATAGTTTGAGGTAATTACTATAATTGAGAATAATTACTATTACCGTAATTTTTTCTTATGATTGTTATAAATATCATAGATTTGATATTTGTGCATCATATGTTAGCTGTATTTTGCTTGATAGAGCTTTCACTGTAGAAAAAAAGTTTCAGCTACGAATGTAGTTGCCAGTTAGTGAATTTCGAACGAAATCCTCTGAAATTTGTCGCTTCAGTTTTGGAACTTACTGTACGTGCAAGCAATTTGAGGATTAAGATAAAAACAAGAGCAAAAGACTGTAAATATCATAAAGATAATGACCCCAAGACCCATGAAATATTAGTTTTAGATAACGACCACCAGAAAACCCTTGGGGGTCACTATCTAGGAAATATCCCTTTTTTTAATGTTTTTAGATGAGTTGTGATTAGCTATGGAGCCTATTTTTACTTTTATACACAATAAATTTAAAGAAATATAAGAAGAAAGGGAAATTCAAATAAATCTCGTGTGCAGAAAGAAATTAAAAAATCTTTGTAAAAGAGTTACGCAAATGTTGAACTTAAGGGGTGCTGTTACAAAGATAACAACTGAAGTGTTTGTTTGTAGAAATTTTGCGTTGTTTATTTGTGATAAGTTACGTGGTTGTAGTATACCTAGTTAAAATATTGTTTTGACATTTGTCATTTCGGTTTTATATCGTCAGAATTTCATGGTTGGAGAGCAAGATGAGTACAGTTAGTCCGGATAAAAAGGAACTGCTGACCAAGGTAAACTAGGCCAACCATCCAAAGCTTAGACTAGACTTTCGTAGGTAGCCAAGGCTGCTACTAGGCTAAGTTGTACTGTATACGTATACCTAGGTATATACCTAGCTAGGTATAGACTAGGTCATAGGTTACTACTAAATTAAATACCCGGAACGTTCATTCTTAAAATGCTGAACTGCGTTTTTTTCTGATAGGTTTGATTGGCATTTACAAATTTGATGCAACCCTAGGCCTAGGGTAAATGATCGGTCGGTAGCACACGTCGTCATCCTCTAGGGTACTCTGAAAACAAGTATTTTCTCCTAAATTACGAAATAATGGCATTGGTACTGTCGGCCAAAAAACTCGTGGCAGAGTTTCATAATTTTTCGTTCACCTGCCTGACGCACGATTCATGCCTTATTTATCTATTTTTCTTTTCAAAGATGGAAGAAATCATATGTAATGACGTTAAAAACAGTCACTGATATCTTGAGAACATTATGTTATGTTATTGTGTAAAACTATTTTCCATATAGCAAAATTAACGTGAACGAAACGAAGTGATAAAAAACGTCATATCACAACCATAGATATACATTAACAAATAGATAGGAGACACCTATCACTAGTAGTATCGCATAAACATAGTCCTTAAATTATCATTTCAATATTAAGTTCAAGGTAGTTGAATAGCTATTCCATTTGTTAAATTTTACAGAAAACATTGGAATCTCACAAAATGCTATCAAATTTATAAACAAAAAGAAAAAAAATTAACAGCGTGAACCAGGCGACATCACTATTGTTTTTGATATTATGTGCACGGGTATCTAATGTCAATGTGTCATTTATCGGTCTAAGAAACATCCCTCGATGAGCGAGAGAATTATTTGCACTGCATTCGGTGCAAGTCCTGTTGGAGAGATATCAAGAAAGCTTAGTAAACCAGAAAGAACCATACATAGATGAATAAAATTTGTTTAAAGAACGGCAAAATATAGAACATGGGCCTAGAGGTGGAACACCTCGAAGCACCACATGAGAGCAAGACAATACAGTAGTGTAAATGTTGCTGAGCAGCATTCATTTGTGAACTTTGAATTCTAGTGCCTCATCACGACATTGCTTATGACTGGTGTCTGATGAAAACTTTAGATGGAGAGGAAGATATTTTTAAATCTATACTTGAAGTCTTTGGTAGTTGTCTAATGAATAAGTCTAATGAATAAGCAAACTTATCTTTGACGGATGAGAGATTCAGTTAGGCTTACTCTTTTAGTTTTGTTTTTTATCGGTGGCCAGTGAATACCACGGATAGGGAGGGGTGAAAAAAAAAAAAAAAAAAAAAAAAAAAAAACGGTTTCAATGCTGCATGCATTTTTTTCTTCAAAACCTAAAGAATACATTTTATTGGGAGACACTTTATTAACATCGGCCTAATCGTTCCATCACTCCTATACGCCACCTCCGCTCTCTTCTACATCTCAGGCGACTAGATCCGACTTCTCACTACGAACTCCCGTGAAAGCACCACTAATGATAACGGTTATTTTAAAATTCCCAGCACCGACAACGGACGCCTTAAAATGCATTTTTATTGTAGTGTCTTACCGAACAATTATAGAGCCGTGATTTCCACGAGCGGCAGGATACTAAATTCAAATTTAGCGCGTCGGCGTCGCCAACACTGGTGGTGATGACGTCATCTCCCTCCACTCGCGGGAGAACCAGGTACAACTGCCCAGGTGAATCCAATTCTTTTCCTGCCGGCGTCCGGTGAACATCGGTGGTCGTGCGGTTGGATGACTTTTGCTTTCGCTTTTTTTCTTGTGGGAATTGATCTTCGGAATTGGTGAATTGAATACTCTTTTTTGGCGTTGTTGTTATTTTGCTTTTTATTTAGGCGTTGCCATGTCGGATTCTAGTCCGTCGGGAGTTAGGTTTTGCATCTCAGGATGTAAAACTAGATTATCCAAGTTAGAATATGATTCTCACACTAAATGTGTTAAGTGTAGGGGACAGGTTTGTTCAGCAGATCGAACATGTAAAAACGAGTGTAGTGATTGGACTGATTCTCAATGGAAGTTTTTTAGTTCATACTCGGAGAAATTAGCTAAAGACAGAATTAGAAAAGCAGCGCTTAGGGAAAGTAGACTTAGCTCCGCTTCGTCTTGCGATGCTTCTGTTCCTTCTGTTTCTCCTCAAATTGTTATGTCTCCTTTAACTACACCTCCTATTCCTCCTACTAATCCCGCTTCTCCGGCTTCCCGTGTAGTTTCTTCCGACACCATTGCCAGTCTGGAATCGAGGTTAGATCAGAAATTTTTCGGTACTAGCGAATACGGTTTTGGCAACTTGGTAATTCAGTTAAGACGTTTTTTGGAGAAAGCGGCTTCAGGTAAGAGTGTAGTTGAGGGTGCGTCTGTCTGTCCTGACACGTCTCCTAGACAAAGGTCACTGTCCAGCTCCCCCGCCCAGGGAGAAGACCATACCGGAAGTCCAAGGGAGTCGATCGGATTGCCCACAGGCAGGCGCCTCTCTTGTTGAGCCTTTTGCGCCTCAACAGGGCTCGGTTAAGCGTTGGAAATAATGTTGCGGTCAGACGCCTTTCGAATGATTCAAGCGATTCGTCTCCGGTCGCGCGGCGCTCTTGGCGAGATTCGCCCGTTTCGCGTCCCTTAAAGAGGCGTTCAGGCGCCGATTTCTTCGCCTCCTCCAGTCAAGCGGTATAAGGAGCCTGAGAGTAGGGTTGCGCCGCGGCCGTTAGCGGCTCTGTTCGTCGCCTCAATCTGTGCCTTTTTCGGCTCCTCTACTAGTAGAGATTGTGGTTTTAGCGCTGTAGCTAGCAGTTCTAAGGGTGTTTCTTTAGGCGCTTTTTCGTCTGTTACGCCTGATGCGCCTGTTTCGCCTCGAATTTCGGCGGCTCGAGCGAGGCGCAAGTAGTTTTTCCGCCTCCTGCTGAACATTTAGACTCTTTCCAAGCCTACGTTAACGTTTTTTTGATTCGTCTCTGGCGCCTTTGCGCAAGCAGTTAGAGATGTTAACCACTGGATGAATGAGTCCAAGGGTGGTTCGAAACCTTCAGATCCGGTTGTAGTTCCGTCTACTTCTTCTGGCGGTATCGGAGAATGAAAGAAGAAGTAGAGGAGGAGGATTCACATCACCTCTCGTGTTTATTCACGCTTTATCCTTAGATTTCTTCTGGTATCTTATCCAGATATTTTGAGAAAAGCGGCCCCGCCTCTCCCCAACTTCGACTTTTTTGATGGAGGAGGAAAACTTCAGACAACCCTCTCTCCCAAAACTTGTTCTATCTAAAGCGGTTAGACATTCGTTTGAAAGAGACGGAGAAAGAAATGGATGTCTATGAAAAGAGACTTAGGGAAGGCTCTTTTTATTACCCTCCCCCCTCTAAGTTGCTTCGTAAGAGGTATAGGTTTTATGTAACTGGGGAAAGCTCCTTCTCTGGGAGTTTCTGCCTCCTCCCAGGGAGACTTCTCCAGTTTAATCGACTCCTCTAGAAGATGCTTTCGCCGCAGCGAAAGTTTTCTTTACAGCGCCTGAGTTGGATGACCACGTTGTAAAGAATCAATTTAAACTTTTGGAAGTCTTTAGCTTCCTTGATTGGACTATTGGCGCTTTAGCGGCCAAGATCGAAGACTGTCCCTTCTCTTTCTCAGGAGTTAGCGGATGATTGGATTGGTGTTCTGTCCTGTGCGGACAAAATCCATTAGGGATGGATGTGATGAGTTAGCTTCGCTCATCGCCTTTGGTACCCTTAAGAAAAGGCAACTTTGGTGCTCCTTTGCTTCTAAAAGGGTTACGTCCCAACAGAAGTGCTCTCTTGTTTGTCTCCTTTTGTGAAAGATAACCTCTTTCCAGACGATGTAGTGTTGTCAATTTCGTCTGCGCTAGATAAGAAATCTACTTCGGATTTACTGGCACAGTCTACTAAGAGACCTAAAGCTCCTGTGGAGACTGTTCCTTCGGTTTCTCCTCTGGCCCAAGCGCCTTTTCGAGGGAGAAAACCCAAGCGCTTCTTTCGGCCGAAGTCGAATTTGCGACCTCAGTCTAAGGCCTCGGCCAAGGTTAACAAACCTTCCAAATGAAAGCTCGGTTCTTCATGCACCGGTGGGAGCCAGGCTGGCGCTGTTTTGGAGGAAATGGGAAAACAGAGGAGCTGAAGCCTGGGTAGTGCAAGTACTCAAGTTCGGCTATCGTATTCCTCTCGTTTCACCTCCCTCGCTCTCACCTGTGCCAATTCCATTCCAGGCATACTCTCCGGGCTCAGACAAATTTCTGGCGCTAGCCGCAGAAGTGGAAGCGCTTGTTCTCAAAGAAGCGATAGAACAGATAGAAGGGGATTTTCCTCCAGGCTTTTACAATCGCCTTTTGTTCCGACACGGCATACAAACCTTCGGTCCTTTTACAATAGGAAGGTACTAGCGGCAGCTGGATAGGTCGTAAGCTTTCGAAC
>NC_087210.1:55201835-55365014 GCF_015104395.2 Macrobrachium nipponense | reverse complement strand
CGGCTGGACGTGAAGCGGCGTTGGGACTTCGCAACGGACCTTTACGGAGTTCCACATCTCTCTTCCCAGGAGAGATGGTGGACGCTGCGGTGGACAGACGGCGCACTGACGACAGTGACCGTCTGGTTCACCAGGCAGTCTCGAAGGCTTCTGGGCAGCCTCGGACTGCGGCCAAGTCAAAGAGCTCGGCTAGCGCTTCCTCGGTGGCTAAGACGGTAGCTGCGTCGAAGCCCCGGGGAAAGACTCTGTCTTCTTCGACTTCTACAAAGGGGAGCCGTAACCAGCCCTCCTCCTCCCGTGGAGGCTCTGGGAAGAAGTCGAAGAAAGGGGGGAAACGCTAGGGACGGCGTTCCCCCATCACCTGCTGCCGGAAGTGGGGGGGTGCCTGGCCAGCCATTGGGCAACTGGCAGCGCTACGGCGCCCGAGACCTGGATTGTAGATGTCCTTCGGGAGGGATATCTATTTACCCTTCGAATCTCGGCCACCCCTCACCTCCAACCCGGTCCAACAGCAGTCGTACGTTCCAGGGTCATCGAAGGACGTGCATTGAGACAGGAGATCAGACCATGCTGATGCAAGAGAGCTGTAGAAATCGTCACGGATCAGTCACCGGGGGGCTTTTACAGTCGACTCTTCCTGGTGGAAAAGTCTAACGGGAGGCTGGCGCCCGGTGATAGATCTCTCTCCTCTGAACCGGTTTGTTCGCCAGACCCGGTTCACGATGGAGACGGCACGTTTCAGTGCTCGACTCCCATCAGGGAGAACGATTTCATGTTTTCAGTGGACTTGAAGGATGCGTATTTCCAAATACCCATTCATCAGTCCTCCAGAAAGTTAGTCCTCCGCTTCATCCTCGACGGGACGGTGTACCAGTTCAGGGCACTTTGCTTCGGTCTCTCAACCGCCCCACAGGTGTTCACGCGAGTGTTCACTCTGGTGTCGGCTTGGGCCCATTCGCACGGGATACGTCTGATGAGGTATCTCGACGATTGGTTAGTCCTGGCGAGCTCCCGCTCACAGTTGCTACAGGACAGGGATCGACCTGCTCGAGTTCTGTCGCGATCTGGGGATCGTTATGTGAACTTCGAAAAAAGTCCGATCTCGAGCCCAAGCAGAGGATGAAGTACCTGGGTATGCTGATCGACACGGTAGCAGGGCGAGTCTTCCCCGCAGACTCGCGGATCAGCAGATTCAGGGAGGCAGCCAACCAGTGTTCCTGTCTCGGCAGGAACAGGTAGCTCAGCGATGGCAAGTCGTGATCGGACACCTGTCGTCACTCGAGAAGTTAGTCCCTCACAGGCGTCTTCACCTGCGGTCTCTTCAGTGGAGACTAAGGAGAGTTGGTCACAGGCGACAGATCCCCCCAAGCTTTCCAGTGTCACTGACACCGGAGTGAGGCAGGACCTAGCCTTGGTGGCTGGACGACAGGAACCTCTTAAGAGGAGTGCCTCTGCGCACTCACCCCCCGGACATGCAGCTGTTCTCAGACGCATCGACCGAGGGATGGGGCGCACACCTGGAGGAGTTGCTGACTTCAGGAGTGTGGGACGAGAACGACAAGCACCTTCACATCAATGTACTGGAACTCAAGGCAGCGTTCCGCGCTCTCCAAGAGTTCCAGGACCGCTTGATGGGACACTCAGTGGTGTTGATGTGCGACAACACCACGGTAGTGGCCTACGTCAACAAACAGGGGGGCCTAGTGTCTCTCCGTTGTACCAGTTTGACTCGGCAGGTGCACGAGTGGGCCGAGGCACACTCAATAGAGCTGTCGGCACGCTACATTCCAGGGAAGAGGAATGTAGTAGCAGACACGCTCAGCCGTCGGGATCAGGTGATAGGGACCGAGTGGTCTCTACACCAGGACGTGGCGGAAAGGCTCTTCGACCTGTGGGGGCGACCAGTTGTGGATCTGTTCGCCACCCGGCACAACAGGAAGCTCCAGGTGTTCTTCTCGGCCGTGCCGGACCCATGGGCAGCTGCAGAGGACGCTCTTCAACACCCGTGGGACAAACCTCTTTCGTCTATGCCTTTCCCCCGTTCAGCCTGATTCGCAAGGTGATCAGTCGAGCACTGGTCACCCCGAATCTCAGGAAAAAAAATGATCCTGGTGGCTCCCAAATGGCCACAGCCATTTGGTATCCGGACCTGCTGGCTCTTCTCGCAGGAGAACCGAGAGAGATTCCCCCTTGGCACACCTTCTCGCCCAGCCACACGCGAGCGGTACCACCGAGCAGTCCAGTCCCTACGTCTTCACGGCTGGCTGTTATCCACCATCTCTTGCGAACGAGAGGCTTTTCTCGTAGAGCAGCAACAGAGATGGCTGGAAACGTCCGTCAGTCCTCTGCAGCTGTGTACCAGGGGAAGTGGGCCGTCTTCTGTGGTTGGTGTCGTAGACGGGGTCTATCTCCTCTCAGAGCCACTCTTCAGCAGGTAGCGGATTTCCTCGTTTTTCTTCGCCGAGAGAAGCGAGAAGTCCTCTCAGTCCCCACAGTCAAAGGATACAGAGCCGCCCTGGCTCTCGTCCTGAAACTGAGGGGATTGGACATCTCGACTCGTTCGAGATCTCTGCTTATGAGGAGCTTCGAAAGGTCTTGCCCACCCAGGGAACTCAGGCCCCCTGCGTGGGATGTGACTCTCGTCCTTAGGAGTTTGACTCGAACACCGTTCGAGCCGCTCCGAGAGTCGTCAGACAGGGATCTGACCCTCAAGACCCTCTTCTTGCTGGCCCTGGCATCGGCGAAGAGAGTAGGGGAACTTCATGGTCTTTCCTATGATGTACGACACTCCAGGGGATGGGGATCTGTGACGCTCGATTTCGTCCCGAACTTCGTTGCGAAGACTCAGAAAACCGTCGGTCCCTGACGACAGGTTCGAGTCCTTCACGATTCCCTCCCTAATGGAACTTCACCGATAATGATGCGGATGAGATGCTGCTTTTGTCCTGTGAGGGCGTACGGCGCTATCTGAAGAAAACTCGACACCTCAGGCCTGAGTGTCGACGCCTCTTCGTTAGCACCGGGGTAACCAAGAAAGAAGTATCCAAGAACACTCTTTCATTCTGGCTGCGTGAGGTCATCAGGAGGGCGTATGAGGCTGATGGTAGTGACGACATCCGTACGTCCCGTCCGAGAGCTCACGAAGTCAGAAGTATTGGCCCCTCGTTGGCGTTCAGTAAGAACTTCTCCGTGGCGCAGGTCCTGAAGGCAGGGGTCTGGTCTAACCAGACCACCTTTACGTCCTTCTACCTTCGGGATATTGCCCACAGGTCCTTGGATACCTTTTCCTTGGGACCCGTGGTGGCTGCTCAACAAGTTGTGTAGCAAACCCAGACCCTCGCAGGCTGAAACAGCATCGAGTCCTGGTGTGACTGTGTGGATGGATGTGTGAATGAGTGAGTGACTGGCTCCCTCTCCGTTTCTCCTCCTCTTACCTGTGGGCAGAGGGCCACGGTCGTCACTACGCTGGATGAGGACGAGATGCATGGTGAGCTATATGACAGAGCCCCATCCTATCCCTTTCACTAGGGATAGGAGCAGAATATCCACCACTTCCTCCTACAAGGGGGGGGAAGTGGATGCCTACAAGAGTCAAACCCATGACTTTATATTTGCTCCTGTACAGGAACAAGTTCTTACATTGCTGGTACGAAGAGATACGCTTGCCTCTCTCTTAGTACTCGGTCCAGAGGTCTGACCATTGATCCTGCGGCGTGCACACCCCGATCAATCGGACAGAGGCTTGGATCCCTCCCTCGCTCTTACGACCAGGGAGATTTCCAAGGTTGGGCGAACACCAGTCTGTTCACAAAAGACTCAGATTCCTCCCACCAAGAAGTGAGTCTTCCTATTGTAAAAGGACCGAAGGTTTGTATGCCGTGTCGGAACAAATGACAATTTGTCCAAAATTGCATTTTTCCTAACTATACAAACCTGAGGTCCTTTTACACATAGCCCCAACCCTCATGCACCCCTCACTCTGCAGTTTTTGCTTGGGCCAAAAGCAAAAAAAGTGATTTGTTTACCTCCCAGTCGCGCGCGCGCACCTGTCGGACAAGCAGTTAACTACCGAACCCCTTGTCCGAAAGCTTACGACCTATCCAGCTGCCGCTAGTACCTTCCTATTGTAAAAGGACCTCAGGTTTGTATAGTTAGGAAAAATGCAATTTTGGACAAATTGTCATTTTATATGCTGTAATAATTGATTTACTTATATTATATCCCTCAATTTTACTACTGTTTTTCATTTGTCCTTTTTTCCCATCTTGTCTGTTTCTCTGGTACTCTTTCATAGGCCGACACGAGCTGAGCCCAGAAAAGGGATTTTGACGTAGGAAAATCTATTTCTGGGTGATTGGTCGTGTCGCCCTATGAAACCCACCCTGTATTGATTGCCCCCCCCTGCAGGACAAGATGTTCATAGATTAAGGATGACCGCTAGGGGCGCTGCTGTCCATGGCGTCCCCTAGTAGTAGTAGTAGCGGCCACATCGCCCGTTGGTATCAGCTCTCTCTGGTGGGGATTTTGATTGGAAGGTCTATTGGTGAATGTCTCGTGGTAGTGTTCCCACTCGCCCCTATTCTCATACCGACACTTCTTTTAAAGAGTGAGCGAGTCAGTTTACTGACATTTTTGTTTTCTTAATTTTGTTTTTCTCTGGTAATTTTAGATTAATTTTACCTAGAAAGAATGATATTAAGGATCCTTTCATAGGGCGACACGAGCCAATCACCCAGAAATAGATTTTTCCTACGTCAAAATCCCTTTAATGGTATACTGAGCCTTTTTGGACAGCCTGCAAATGAAGACAAAAATTGTTCTTGCCATGGCTTCACTGTGAACACACTCAACGTATTTCAAGTGCAATTTGGAGTTATTTAAGAATGAAATGTGTATAGTTACATACAATCAAATGAGCATGGTGGAGTTTCATTTTGTGATGGCAGTAAGGATAAAACCACTGATTACAAGGTAAAAATGAATTTCAGTTCAAACCATGACCCCGGGAATAAGACATCTCATACTTTCACTAATATAGGCAACAAAATGTTGTTTTAGTGTACTGATTACAACTGCAATCATGAGTAATATCAATAAACGTTACAGTTCCTTACTTATTTTGAAAAGGCTCAGAATTCTGACTCTTGATCATGAAGCTCTTATACTCCAATCAAGTTGTCAGAGGCAGGGCACTCCTACTCGCTTTTACGACCAGGAGGAATAGCCCAGGTGTGCTGAACTCCAGTCAATTCTGGAAGCTCACTCAGATTCCACTCACCAATCAGTGAGTCTTCCTAATGTAAAGGACCGAGGGTTTGTATATCATGTAGGAACAAATCACAGTTTTTTTAAGTGAATTGTATTTTTCCTAACTATGCAAACCTGAGGCCCTTGACATTAATGCCCACCTCTTGCCACCCCTCAATCTGAAACCTGGGCCGAAAGGCAAAGTGGTGTGTTCACATCCAGCCGGGCGGGTCTACCCACCTACCAGACAGTAGCTACTGCCTAATCACCTTGTTCAAGAATTTAATGGCCGTGTTCCAGCTTCACCGTAAAGTAATTCTTAATGTAAAGGACCTCAGGTTTGTATAGTTAGGAAAAATACAAATTGCAATACACTCCTTGAACACTTGAATTAGCCGTGGTCATTGACCAGCCCAAGTATATATCCCCATAAATTTACCCACAAAATGGGTAATTAACTGTCAGCACTACCAACGCTGCAGGTAAAATCTTGTCAAATGAGGTACCTGAGGTACCATTGGCAACACTGATGCAAATATTGGCTGACAGAGGGCGACATCTCCAATTGTTATTAGTTCGCCGTGCTGTGGATGTGTTCCCACATCAGGCGAACTTTTGGTCATTTAGCCCAACCCTCTTTTAAAGAATTTTTTAATTTGTATATCAGATTACGACTTTGGCCTGTTAGTAATGTCTTTTCGCCTGGATTTATGCTTTATTGACTGGCTAGCACTTCTGCTTCCTCTTCTACAGCTTCAACAACTGAACCATCTACTGCTGGAGATGTTGGCGCTCATTGGTTCTGCACATCCTGCAAGCGCAGGATGAGTACCCTCAAACACGATCAACATTCCCTTTGTTTTTTATGTAGGAAGGTTCAGTGTAGTATTAGTCAGAGATGTGACGAGTGTATGTCTTGGTCAGTAGGTCAAGTAGAGGATTATATGAAACACACAAAATCCTTAGCCTTGAAGGGTAAGCTCAGGTCAGGATCAGCTGTAGTGGTACAATCAGTAGATAAGGAAGCGTTAGAGTCAGAGTTATTCAAGAAGTTAGAGGACAGGTTAGCTATCATCCAGTATGTCTAGCCTATTTTCTAGCCTGAAGAATAAGTTAACTGAGACTAGAGATAGTGGTAGTAGTAGTATAGTTTATTCTAATCATTCTTTTTCAGCCGCCCTGCGTGTTCCAGAACCAGCCCTAATGGGTGCCAGGGGTCGTGGAGGACCGCAAGCCTCGAAGGTAGGTTCTGCCCCCCCCCCTCCCCCCCCCCCCCCCCCACCCCCCATCCTGGTGCAGTGCGGAGCAGGCAGTGTCAACAGCAGATTTCCCCTTTTCCCCTCTAGGTGTAAGTTCTGAGGTTGATGTAGGGATAATAAGTTAGGTAGTATTCAGGAAGAGAAGTTAAAGGTGCAGGTTTCTTCGGGTTCGGATTCTGTTGTGGTTTCTAGTGTGACGGTTTCATCTTTGGATCTATCTTTGGTTTAATTCCTGCTTCAAGTTCTTTGCAACAGAGGGTTTCTAAATTCGTGGTTGGTTGTTCGGGTGTGGTTTCGGGTTTGTCGGGTTATGAAGTGTTGGCTAGTGCTCCTTCGTCTTCGAAGGTTCCTTTTCCTTCTATGGATGAGTTTGGTTCGTCTCGTGGTGGTGGTAATTCTGATGATCAGGTTTTCAATTTGGCTCAGTATAATCCAGATTTGTTGGGTTTGTTGCAAGGTTATAGATTACTAGTTAGGCAACATTTCAATTTTGGGTTTTCCAATATTCACTATCATGTCTTGAAGAATTTTCCTGAGTTTGCTAATGATATTTGTTAAGATTATCAAGGGGGGAACAGAGTCAATATTTTCTTTCTCTAAAAACTATGGCCTCTTCTGCTGCTTCTGAGTTTTCTTTTCCCCCAATTTCTTCTAAACCTTTTTCTAATGTCTTTACACAATCTTCTTTATCGGGTCATTCTTTGGAGGTCGCTTCAGAGCCTTCTCTCACTCATCCTGTTTCTTTGCCATTAACACAGCAGAGCTAAGAATTTTCATTGGTTCAGTCCTGTAATGGGAGGTTTTTGGTGGCTCTCTCTCTCTCTCTCTTTGGGGTTGAAGGAAAGTTTACTTTTGGCAGGGTTGTCTTCTTTAGCATCTTCCACGGGTCCTGTAGTTTCTCAGGCTTCTGGTCTAGATGCTTCACAGGCGGTTGCAGAGTCTTCCTTAACTCTGTATTTTGTTCATGAAACTTACCTGTCAGATATATATATAGCTGTATTCTCCGACGTCCGACAGAATTTCAAAACTCCCGGCACACGCAGTGGGCGGCCAGGTGGTTAGTACCCATTCCCGCCGCTGGGAGGCGGATATCAGGAATCATTCCCATTTTCTATTCAGATTTTTCTCTGTCGCCGGTCGGTAAACAACTGTTTACAGACCTCCGCCTAGGATTTTGAAACTTCTTGTGCTAACTTGAGTATTCTGATTGACTTTTGGTTTTGATTTGGCTTGTTGGCTTGGCATACGTGATAGTGGATTTGATTTGGATTAGGCTTTGACTTTTCTTTGATTACGATGTCTGGATCTAGCTCTGCTAGCTTCAGGGTGTGTAAGGTACAGGAATGTAAGGTGAGGTTGCCGAAAGCTTCGGTAGACCCTCATTCAGTGTGCTCGAAATGTCGTAGTCATGTATGTATGTTGAATGATAGATGCATCGAGTGTGAGCAATTGACTGAAATTGAATGGAAGGCATATGATTCTTACGTGAGAAAGCTTGAGCGTGATAGAATCAGGAGGTCTTCCTCTAGGAGTGCTTCAGTGAATAGAAGTCAAGGTAGAATTGTATCTCCATTAAATCCTCCTGTAGATGTAATTCAACCTAATCCTGTTGTATTGCCTCCGAACAATCAGGAAGTGTCTGCAGAAGGAAGCGTATTATTTACGATCATGGAGTCTATTCGCGCCTTGGAATCTAAAGTGATTGCTCTACAGTCAAATGTGAATTGCAATAAAAGTGTTAGTGCATCTAGTGTTGTGGAAGGGGGTCCAGATCGGTCCATAATGCCTCTAGGCCTAGGCCCCTGCCGGACTCCCAGGCCTTAGGGAGAGGGCAAGCCGAAAGCCGAAGGAGGGTTACGGGATCTAATGACCGGTCTGACGTCCCTTCGGCAGAAACTGAGGACGAATCTCAGGCTGCCGGTGTTCGTGCACGGGTACGGATACTTAAAGAGTGCTTCTCTTCTTCCGAGACTTCCTCTCCTCGCCGAGGTTGGGACGCTCGGAAGACCTCTCAGGGGGAGAGCGGCAGGGGCGCAAGGTGTCGCACAGGCGGCCGTCGCCCTTGTCGCCCTCTTAAGAGAGGTTTCAGAGAAGAGGACGCTTCACGTCCTTCGGATCATTACGTAGATTCATCACCTGAAGATTTTGAAGCTTTTCCGCCACAGAAAAGGAACAAGACTTCATCAGGGGAGGACTCTTTCGAGCGTCCAAGTCGCTCTAAGCATGTTCCTGAGTTGAAGGAAAGGGCATCCCCTCGCCCATCTTCCTCGCACAGGATGAGTCCTTCTCCTGATCGAGAACTTTCCCCATCAAGGAAAATGCTTTGGGAAATGCAGAGACAGTTAGCTTCCTATTTTGAGAGAAAGGAGGCAGAAACTAGTCATCGAAGGAAGGATAGGTGGCTGCCTGTTAAGAGGGACTAGGCAGTCCCCGGCTCCTCCTCCGCGTTTTCGGCCCTTTGAGTCTCCTCCTAGTAGCCGACGCATTAGAGAACGTGATTACGTTCCTCATGAAAGGGCGTCTAGGAGAGACGAATTTGACAAGAGACGTGAGTTGTCGCACAGGCGGCCGGCGTCTTTGTCAAAAGGCCGAGAACGCTCAAGGATCCATATCGGAAGTTCAAGCTTTGCATGTTGATGATCACGCTCGGCGTCTTAAGCAACGAAGCGCTTACCAGGACGCTCGATAAGGCGCTTTTCAAGACGCGCAGAACGCTAGCCAAGACGCTCCAGCTGACGCTGTTCAGGACGCACGGCGTCCTACACATCAGGACGCTCAGCAAGACGCTCCAGCTGACGCTGTTCAGGACGCACGGCGTCCTACACATCAGGACGCTCTGCAGGACGCTTCTCAGAACGCGCGGCGCCTTACATATCGGGACGCTTGCCAGGACGATCAACAGTTGAGTCCGAAGCGTCAGGATGTTTCTCATGTTAAAGTGTCGAAGTCATCGCGATCTTTGAAGGGCCCTGATGACAGAGAGAAGGATTCGTCTAGTGATCTCTGCCCTACGGATGATGACGAACCAAATGCGTCAGCGTCGTCAGACTATAAGACGTTGACGGATTTACTTAAGAAATTGTTCCCAGATAATTTTTTTCAAGCGCCGTTCCTTGCTCTCCACCTTCACAATTTGCCTCATCGAAGGCCAGGAAGGCTCCTGGCTTCGTTAAGATGGCCACTTCGCTCTCTGCGAAGAGAGCGTTTAAGAGAGTCCAGGATTGGATGGATTCAAGGAAGGTTAAAGGGAAGACTTCGTTTGCACTTCCTCCATCTAGACTGAAAGGGAGAGCTGGGATCTGGTACGAAACAGGAGAAGAAGCAGGATTGAAAGCACCGTCTTCTTCTCAAGGAGATTTCGCCAATTTGGTGGACGCTCCAAGGAGGTCTTATTTGTCTTCGGCTAAGGTTTCCTGGACAATGACGGAGACAGATCATCACCTCAAGGGGTTATTTAAGACGCTAGAGGTAGTTTAACTTTTTAGATTGGTGCCTCGGGGGCTTGGATATTCAATCGAGGAGTCAAGACTCGATTCGCTGGAAGAGCTTTCGAGTGTATTAGCTTGTATGGATAGAGCAGTAAGGGATGGCTCTGATGAGTTAGCATCTCATTTTGCTACAGGTCTGCTAAAGAAGAGAGCTCTCTATGTAGCTTTGCGGCGAAAGCAGTTTCTCCCGCTCAGAAGCGGAGTTATTATTCGCCCCCTTCTCTTCGCACCTATTTCCGCAGTCCATGATTAAGGATCTGTCGGTAAACTTGCAAGAGAAAGCAACAAGGGACCTCTTGACTCAATCTTCCAGACGACCTACTCCTCAGGCTTCTACTTCAACAGCGATAGCACCCAAGAAGAAATATAAGCCCTTTCGTGGAGCACCTTCCTCTAGAGGTTCTTCGAGAAGGAAGGGGGTCCTTCAGAGGTAAGATCTCTTCTATCAAGAAGGGGGAAAAAATTGACGTTTCTGCCCTTCAGGCACCTGTAGGTGCGAGACTCACCTTATTTGCTCAGGCATGGAGGACGATAGGGGCGGACACCTGGACCCTAGATGTGATCGAGAGAGGATACAAGATCCCTTCCTCTCTGCGCCCTCCTTTGAGCACGAAGCCGATAGACCTGTCGCCCGTATACCAGTCAGAGAAGCAACAGATCTTACTCGACCTTCTAGATCAAATGTTGGAAAAGAAGGCCGTGGAAGAAGTCCTGATGCTGGATTCCCCAGGCTTCTACAACAGGTTATTCCTGGTTCCGAAGCAGTCTGGGGGATGGAGACCTGTCCTAGACGTCAGCATAACTGAACATTTTTGTAAAGAAAGAAAAATTCAGGATGGAAACTTTCTCAGTCTTGTGCTAGGGGCCTTGAGACCAGGGGATTGGATGGTGTCATTGGACCTTCAAGACGCTTATTTCCACGTCCCGATCCATCCTCAATCAAGAAGTTCCTGAGGTCGTCTTTAAAAGGGCAGGTCTTCCAGTTCAGGGCTCTGTGCTTCGGTCTGAGTATGGCGCCGATGGTTTTTACTTTCCTCGTGCACGGTAATGAATCGAAATGGTCTTTCCACCGATTCGAAGTATAAGGAGTCTCGCCTTTACCTGGAGGACTGGTCTAATCAAGTTCCGTCTTCTAAGAGTCAAGGTGCCTGGAGGAACCGTTCAGACGACATTACAAGCTGACGGAGGCCCTCGGGGCCCTTATAGTGAATTACGAGAAGTCCCATCTGATCCCACGCAGTCATCGTGATCTGGGGATTCAGATGGATTCAGCGGCTTTTCAAGCTTTTCCATCAAAGGAACGTCAGCAGAGATGCTTAGAGAAAGTGTCAGCCTTCTTAGGGAAAGAAACATGCTCGGCGAAGGAATGGATGAGTCTGCTGGGAACCATTTCGTCACTGGAGAAGTTTGTTTCCCTGGGGAGGTTGCACCTCAGGCCACTCCAGTTTTTTATGGCAGAAAACTGGAAAGACAAAAAGAATCTAGACTCGACTTTGGTTATCTCAAAAGTGGTCAAGGATCAACTGAAGTGGTGGCAAGATCCGATCAAACTCTCGGAAGGAATGTCCCTCAAGCTTTTGAGCCCCGACCTAGTGTTGTTCTCAGACGCCTCCATGGTGGGCTGGGGAGCAACACTAGGAAAGGAGGAAGTGTCAGGCTCTGGAGAGAACAGAGGTCCTGGCACATAAACTTAAAAGAGTTGGAGGCTATTCGGTTGGCTCTTCAGTTCTTCGAAGAACGATTGGTGGGCCGAGTTGTCCAGATCAACTCGGACAACACCACGGCTCTCGCTTACATCAAAAGCATGGGGACACACTCTCGATCACTGTTCATGATAGCGAGAGACATCCTTCTATGGGCGAAAGCTCGAAACATAGTGATCCTAACAAGGTTCATTTCAGGAATACAAAATGTTCAAGCGGATCTTTTAAGCCGTCACATCAGATGCTTCCCACAGAATGGACCCTACATCTAGAATTTTGTCAAGAGCTATGGAAGTTGTGGGACGGCGCTAGTCGACCTCTTCGCAACCTCGAAAACGAAGAGGCTTCCGATTTATTGCTCTCCAGTTCTCGATCCGGAAGCAATAGCGGTAGATGCCATCCTATGGGACTGGACGGGGATGGATGTGTACACCTTTCCCCCATTCAAACTCTTAGGAGAGGTAACAAGGAAGTTTGCGGCGTCGCCAGGAGCGAGAATGACTCTGATCGCCCCCTTTTGGCCCTCAAGCGATTGGTTCACGGAGGTCATGTCTCTTCTGGTAGACTTCCCGAGAACCCTGCCAGAGAGAGCCGATCTTCTCAAACAGCCCCACTCGAGAGGTACCACGGAAACCTCTCCGCTCTGAGTCTGACTGCGTTCAGACTATCAAGAAAGTTTGGCCAGAGCGAGAGGTTTTTCAAGATCAGTGGCAGAGGCTATTGCCAATGCGAGAAGAGCTTCCTCTCGAGCAGTTTATCAGTCGAAGTGGGCTGTCTTCAGGAGATGGTGTAGGAGGAAAGGTATTTCCTCCTCCACAACCTCTGTGAACCAAATCGCTGAGTTTCTCCTGCATTTGAGAAATGTGGACAAACTAGCAGTGCCCACAATAAAAGGATACAAAAAAAAAAAAAAAAAAAAAAAAAAAAAAGAGTATGTTTGGTCAGCGTCTTCCGTCACAGAGGATTAGACCTGACAAATGATAAAGATCTTCACGATCTTTTGAGATCGTTTGAGACAACCAAAGTACTACAACCGAAGGTTCCATCATGGAACCTTGATGTAGTTCTAAGGTTCTTGATGTCGGCCCCCTTTGAACCTCTGCATGCTGCCTCATTGAGAGACACTACTAGAAAGGCGATTTTCCTAACTGCTCTTGCCACGGCAAAAAGGGTTAGTGAAATTCAAGCAATTAGTAAATATGTGGGTTTCAGAGGACACAGTGCAGTATGCTCCTTGGATCCTAATTTCTTAGCGAAGAATGAGAACCCATCTAACCCCTGGCCAAAAACCTTTGAAATCAAGGGGTTAGCTTAGCAGAGTTCATCGGACAAGAGCCAGAGAGAGTCCTGTGCCCTGTCAGGGCTCTCAAATTTTATATACAAAAGACCAAAGATTGTCGGGGTCTTCTGAAAACTTTATGGTGTTCTGTTAAGAGCCCGACTTTCCTATGTCGAAGAATGCACTGGCATTCTTTTTACGAAGCACCATCAGGGAGGCCCATGCGTCCTGCTCGGATGGTGATATGAAGCTTTTGAAAATAAAAGCCCATGAAGTGAGAGCTGTTGCAACTTCAATGGCATTTCGAAAGAATATGGCACTTAATGATATCATTAGCGCTACTTTTTGGCGAAGCAACTCTGTGTTTGCTTCACATTACCTGCGGGATGTGAAGACGACATATGATAACTGCGAGTCGCTTGGACCATACTATTCCGCAGAAATGGTGTTGGGGCAGGAGCAGCACAAATACTATCCTATAGAAAAGGGGTAGGTGTGCTTTTTAATTTTGGTGTTGGTTTATGGTTGAGGGGTTAGTTGCTTGAGGCGCTTTCCCTTTCTTTAGCCTAGAAGTTTATGGGACTAACTTCGATAGGTTAGGTCAGGTGGTGGTTTTTAGCTTCGTTGCCCTCACAGTATGGTCAATATGGTCTAGTCACATTGTGGTCACGCCCCCGTTGACAGATCATCTAGAGTGCACCAACTACACAGGTCACTACCTTGTTGGCAACTCTAGTAAAGCAAAAGCAGACTTCGGTGACAGTAATCAAGAAGTCAGCTATGCTAACAGGTAAGGAATCAAGATGTCAATCATCTGCACTTGAGGTGTTTCCTAATCCTTCTATTCTGTCCCTTCCCACCTCCAATGGTGGGATTCAGCTATATATATATCTGACAGGTAAGTTTCATGAAACAAATGTTATTGGTTATGATACAATAAAGTTTGTTCATACTTACCTGGCAGATATATATAATTAAAGTACCCACCTCCCCACCTCCCCTCAGGGAACAGTGGTATGTACAGCACATCTATATATATATCTGCCAGGTAAGTATGAACAAACTTTATTGTATTATAACAATAACATATTCATCTCTTACTGGGTTTGAGACGTAATGTGTCCTCTGCAGTTCTTGCGGGTGCTATGGCAGTTGGCGATTCGTCTGCACCATCGTTGAGTGTATCAGTACCGATTGTATCCTCAGCCTCTCCTTTCACTAGGGTAGCTAGTAATTTTCCTTCTTCGGTTCCCATTGGTTCCACAGTTTGTAGCTTGTCCTTAGATGCACCTTTGAGTACTGTACCAGTTGGTATGTTCTCCACCTGTCCAACATCAGCGGTTGGTGCTCCAGTGATTACTCCGAGTGTGGCTTCTTCCTTTTTCTCTCCTTCTACTTCTTTCTCAACTTTTCCTGCAGCTATTTCTGTTCCTCCTTCTAAGGTGTTCAATGTGGGTTCTGCTCTGGTTCCGGGTTATCTGGGAGTACTTCCTCCCCCTCCCTTAATCAATGTGACTTCAGCTCCGGATACCTTTCTTGGTGTGGTGTTGGTTCAGCCAGGTTAGGTGGATTGGGTGTTGCAGCCTCTCTGCTTTTAGGGGTAGGCGTTGGTCGCCCAAGTGTGGTCAGCCCAGCTGTTACGTCATCGTCGCTGGGTGGTGCGGGATTTGCGCAGTCGAGTGCAACTGGCTCAGGAGTTTTGTCATCTTTAGTTGTCTTTAGTTGGTACAGGGTTTGTGCAACCGGGTGTGGTTGGCTCAGGTATGATGGGGTCAGGTAGGTCAGGTGTTGGTCTCGTGCATCCAGGTGTTGTGAGTTCCGGGTTATTGGGTGCATCTCTTGTGGGTGGTCAGCCTGTCTCTTTTCCTGTTCCAGTTCAGTCATACCAGTCTGATGGAGAGTGCTCTGTTAAAGAAGAGGAGCCAGTATCAAATGTGGTTTTTTCTCCAGCGAATGCAAGTGAGTAAAGCGGATGGCAGACTTTATCCATTCTCTCTATCCGCAGTCCAAGGCTCCTGAGGAACCTACACAACCAAATCAAGCACTGTTTGAAACTGTATTCAACTAAACCAGTAGTCTTTCAAACATCAAGTAAGCTGGTGTGATTTGTCTGAGTCAAGCAAGCTTTGGGGGAGGCGGACTGTGGGTTAGCATCACTTATTGGGTCGAGTAGACAGGATTCAACCTTGCCTCCTAATCAGAAGGGGTTCAATGGGGTAGCGGGTAACCCTTCTTCCGGTGTCAGAGGTCTGCCCAACGAATCTGTTGAGATTCTTCACTCTCTGGTGCCTTTGTCGATTTGTTTGGTAGGGGTTACACCTCGTGAGGCTTGTATTTTGGAAGGCAGCTTTCACAGCCAGTCAGAGGCCTTGTCCCATTGTGTGTGGATGTTGTCTGGGTTGGTGGGTGGTTTCTCAAACAAGATGGGTATACGTACTCCTTCCAATCCTGTACTGTTTGACAACCTCATCACTTCTGTTTCAATGGGGTTGGCATACCAGGCTAACATTTCAGCTGGCTGTACAACATTCTTTGGCAAGAAGAGGAGGGACTTCTTTTTAAATCATCTGCCGCCTGACTATCTGGACATTCATAAGAGGGCTCTGTTGAGGGCGCCTTTTGTGCTCTACAACAGTCTTTTCTAAAAGAAGGATGTCTCCTTGATGGTCAATTTCATGTCGTCGTCATCAGCAGTAGAGTCGCAGTAGGCTATGATTTGTGTTGCAGCTCAGGGTTCAAGATCACCTAAAGGATCCAGGATGCCATCTCCAGCTAAGCGGTCGAGTTCTAAGTCCCCTGTAAGATTGCCGAAGAAGGTCCGTTTTGCTGCTAAGGGTCCGGCTTCAGCCTCTGGTTCGAAACCTTCTTCTTCCAAGAGGGGTTTTCGGAAATAGGAGACATTCCCTTCACCAGTACCAGTAGGAGGTTGCCTTGCTCCTTTTTGGAACATCTGGAAGGAATGGGCCCCAGAGAGTTTGGGTAGTGGAGGTGTTAAGGAAGGGGTACAGAGTCCCATTTCATTCTCATCGCCCTCTTTCCAGCACCCCGGTTTGCCTTCCCAGTTATTCCCCATCCTCCATCAAAGGGATAGCATTAGCTGTGGAGGACCAATCCCTTTTGAAGAAATGAGCAATAGAGCCCACTCCTCCCCTCCAGCGTTTTACAGGCGGATCTTCATGGCTGCAAAAGTGGGAGGTTCTTGGAGACCCATTATAGATCTTTCAGGTCTCAATCGGCTTGTAGTTTCAAAGAAGTTCGCAGGCAAAGCTGTGGTCAGTTCAGAGAGACAATTGGATGGTTTCAGTGGACCTCAAGGATGTGTATCTCCAGGTTCCGATTCATCAGGAATCTCGGAGGTTCCTTCGTTTCTTGGGTCCAACTGGAACGTTCCAGTTCAAGGTCCTCTGCTTCAGTCTGACCACAGCACTTCAGGTATTCACAACGGTAATGTCTCCTATTTCGAACGTAATGCATTGTTGGGAATTTCGAATGATGAGATACCTCGACAATTGGTTGATTCAGGCTTCGTCTGTGGACAGTGTGTTATAGGCAAGGGATTTCTTACTGAATCTATGTCAGACCTTAGGAATTTGAATCAATTCAGACAAGAGCTCTCTAATACCAGCTCAAGTAAAGACCCATTTGGGAATGGAAATTCAGAAGCGTCTTTTGAGGGGTTTTCCCGACAAAGGAACGGATTCTTGCGGTTCTAAGTCAACTAGAGGTATTCCTGTAGGACAGGGCTCAACCAGTGATTTTGTGGAAGAGCTTGTTGGGCCTAATGTCCTCCCTCTCACTACTAGTTCCAGGGTCTCATCTCTGGATGTGTTTTCTGCAGGTGTGTCTCAGGAATCGCTGGGACTTTCGGGAAGAGAACGCAGTTGTAGTCTGGGACAATTTTTGCCTGAAGGATCTTTGGTGGTGGTCAGAAGAACGTCATCTGACCATCGGCATGAGATTGGACTCCCCTCTTCCAGATGATCTGTACACAGATGCCTCAGACCGGGATTGGGATGCAACACTGTAGGAATCTCAGGTCAGAGGCCTTTAGGGATCTGGATTGAGAGGAGTCCATAAATTTCTGGGCGTTGAGAGCAGTAGAAGAGGCTCTAAGTTGCTTTTTGGAGCAAGTAAGCAACAAGGTAGTAGCTCTCTTTTGCGACAACATTACAGCTGTTTGTATATAAAGAAAGAGGGAGGAACAAGATCGCAAGCCTTGAACAGTGTAGCACAGAGAGTTCTTTGTTGGTGGGAGGACCACAGGGTTTCTCTTATCCCTCAATTTGCGTCGGGGAAGTTCAATGCTCTGTTGAGTCATTCTCAGGAAGTTCTTGGGGGCGAATGGACTCTGGTTCAGGAAGAAGTACAACATCTGTTGAGTAGGTGGCCAGCAACAGTGGATCTCTTCACCACAAGAATGAATTTCCATCTTCCGGTCTACTTTTCCCCAGTAGCAGACCCCATGTCATGCGGGACAGATGCAATGCTGCACTCCTGGAACAGCCTTCAAGTGTATGCATTCCCTCCTTTCGGGTCGATTCAGCAGGTACTGATCAAACTCAGGAACAGTATCAACTCACAGATGACTTTGATAGCCCCTTTCCAGCCCCAAAGACCTTGGTTTCCAGTCCTTCTGGACATGTTTACGGAAGTTCCAGTATTCCTTCCAGAGAGGGAAGATCTTCTCAGACAGTCTCATTTCCATTACTTCCATCAGAACCTCTGCATGCTGAAGCTAGCTGCCTGGAGACTGTCCAGCGAGCAGCTTGTCATATGGAACTCTCTGAGGCAGTGGCTTGCCAACTGTTTTTCTGTCTGAGAAGATCAACTAGGAAACTATACCAGACTAGGTGGGGTATGTACCATAGTTGGTGCCGGAAGGAGGGCATAGCATTTCACATCCATCGGTTTGAAAGTGGCAGGTTTCCTCTTGTTTTTAAGGAAGAAAAAGAACTTGTATTCTACGATTGCTGATGTTCAGGGAGTGCATTGCAATATGAAATTTTCATAATAAAACTAATATTGTAATACCCGAACACCTGAATGATTCCCACTCTCTTCCCCACTGCAATTTTGATAGTGAGTGACACAGTTGGGGATGTCACCCTCTGTCAGCTGACATTTGCAGCAGCGTTGTCAACAGTACCTTAGGTAACTCATTTGACAAGAGTTTACCTGCACTATTGGTAGTGCTGACAGTTAATTACCCACTTTATGGGTAAATTTATAGGGAAATAGTTCGGACTGTTCAGTGACCGGGGCTAATTCAGATGTTCTGGTAGGTATTACAATATTAGTTTTATTATGAAAACTTTATTTTACTTTAAAAAATGGTGAAGTTTTCATACCTGGCTCCTTTAATAGGACAGGTTGCATCTTGACTAAGTTGTGAGGTTCTAGAAGTTAGAAGGATTTACACTAAAGCCCACCTCATGCCACCCCTCAATCTGAAACCTGGGCCAAAATGCAAAATGGAATTTCTGGGCTCAGCTCGTGTCGCTGCGCGAAATATCCTTTAATCTATTATTTCTAGGGTAAATGTACTAACACATACCAGAGAATAAATAAAAATAAAGAAAAAAGGTCAGTATAACTGACTCGCTCACCCTCCAAGAGAGGGTGTCGGTATGAACACTATGGCGAGTGAGACCACTACCACGAGCCAAATGCCAATGGAATGTTTACATCCGGGCAGGGAGGTCTCCCCACCTACTGTACAGTAATTACCGTCTAACCACCTGGTTCAAGAGTTTTAATGGCTGTGTTACAGCTTTGCTGTAAAGCAGTTCCTAATGTAAAGGCCCTCAGGTTTGTATAGTTAGGAAAATACAATTTACTTCAAAAAAAATTTGATTTTCTGGGCTCAGCTCGTGTCGCTGCGCGAAATCCTTTTATTTAATCTATTATTTCTAGGGTAAATGTACTAACACATACCAGAGAATAAATAAATAAAGAAAAAGGTCAGTATAACTGACTCGCTCACCCTCCAAGAGGGTGTCGGTATGAACACTATGGCGAGTGAGACCACTACCACGAACCAAATGCCAATAGAATTCTCCCACTACAAAATCCCCCCAAGAGGAGAGCCGACCCACAGAGTGGGCAGCAACTACTACTACTACTCCATCCCATGCTGCCGACTGCTGCGCCTCTGGTGGCATCCTTTTCAGTTAGCGCACACGATACACACGTGCCCTTTTTTTTTCTCGGTGTTTTTTGTGCCCTTTTCTTTGGTATTTATTTACCGTGGAGCGTGCAGCCATCGCAGCAGCTAAGTTAAGTACTCAGTGTTTATGCTAATTGGTTTTTTCCGGCCTGAGCCCGTATTTGCCGTTTTTTAGGTATAAATACGAACTCTAGGTCGGAAGCATGGCAGCATGGTTCTGCCTCGTGGTGGGTTCGTTCTTGGTCGCCCATACCCAGAACATCCCCTTACTTAAGTACGCTCTATTTTAATTATCCGCTTTGTTTAGGGTACAGTCTACACGGTTTTGTCATGCATGCATGTCTTTTACCTTATGTAGGCCCCTTCCATCCAGACCCTAGCACGGCTCTTAGTATCGGCCCTCGGCTAGCTTTGAGTGGTAGACTTGCCTTCGGGTTAGTCGTACACTCCTGGATTTTTTTTTCTCCTACTATTTTTGTTTTCTTTCTTTTCATTATTATTCATTTGAATTATTTATATGATTTTTGTTTAGGTTAGTTAGGCGTCTGGCTTGCTTAGCCTAGGCTGTGGCCCATAGGGCCTATATGCTACCGCTCTTCAGTTCGGTTGCTTCCCGATAGCATCTCTCTGATCAGCTGGTTATGTTTCTAGGCTTAGTTGTCTATTGTTTTGTTCTTACCGCCCCGTGGTCACTACGTGATCACGAGGCAGCCAGACGCCTGTCCAGTCACCCTCCCCCCCTCCCGCTCTTCTATAGAGTCGGGGGGTTGGGTCGGTCTGCCCATCCGCTCCGCTCCGATACCCGGAGCCTGCCTCCCTCTCTCCCCCAGGCGGAGGAAGTAGAGGGATGGGACAGGACCCAGACTGGACTCGACCTCTCCGGCTTCTCGGTCCGGCCGGATGGTTAAGGTGAGGGGGGCACTGGCCTTTCCCCCCTCCATTGCTACTCCGTCGCTCCGTTGCTATACCCCAAAAAAAGCCCGATCTGTATGTCCTCTCGCTCTTTCCCACCTTACTAGGGCTCCTTTACTACCGGAGACTGGCATCCAGCGGAAAGGGGCTAGTCCACCCAGCAGGGTGGACCGGGGCATACGGTTGGTCCCTTCTAACCACTCCGCCTCGCTGAGTTACGACACTCCGCCACGCACTGGACTTAGTCCGGTACGTTCGAGTTTTATAGGTTTAAGATCTATTATGTTAAACTAGTAACGTTTACACTAAGTACCTTAAAAAACATCCCCCATCCCTTACCTGTCTCAGCCGGATCTCTACCGGGGTTATAGCCTATTCAGGCGATAAGGGAGGGGTTATGCCGAGCTCCGGCATGCAACGGAGTTCTTCTGTCCTCCTGTAAGTGATAGCCTTTAAGATACTCATGTGTCTTTTCACTTACAGACCACCAACTGTGAGCATCCGGGATGCGCCGCCACACTTCAAGACCCATGTGGACACGAAGTTTGCCGGTCCCATGCTCCATGCGCGACTCCGCACGGGGGACATCCAGGTCTGGTACCACGAGACGTGTACCATCTGTTATGATCTGGGAGCCAGCTCTTAGACGGGGTAAGTATTCCAACTCCTGGTAACTGGTTTCTTATTTGTTATAGTGCTTAAGTTTTTACATTAATCACTAACTTAAGATAAAATTCATGGGGTCTTGTAGCCCCTATAATTTTAAGTTAAGCTTTTAAATTGGTTTTTAGTTTTAAGTTTAATCTTAAAATCTAATCAATACCCCCTCTTCCAGGCTCCAGCTGTGAGGGATACCGCACTGGCAACCCTGCGGGCCTGGGTCGGCGTTTTGGGAAGAACGCCGCCAAGGGTATGCCCTACATTCTTGAAAAGAAGTTGGCGGTGCTAATCTTCCCCGGAGGCAAGGCTACAGGCTTACGGTCGACCCAGCAGAGGCGGCCCCGACTATCGCCTTTCAATCCAGCAACAGCTTGGCTGCCTCGTTGACGGACCAAGGCCAGGACATCTCCTCGGAAGTCGCGACGCTTGATATTAATGTGGAACCTATGGTAGGTGTAGACGACCTGTTGGTCGAGGTAGGTGCGTTTGGACACCCAAGGGATGCCCTTGGGTACAACTGGTTCTTCTACTCCTGCAACCTCTCCATCCTTCCAAGGCTTTACAGGTAATGAACTATATACTTCTCCTGACGCTTCCGTTAGACCCAAGGTCAAGGGTCAAGCAGTGAAAACCTTGACGAAGACGTCGTTGTCGTCTAAGAAGACGCATCGGCGTCATCTTCTTCTCGTAAGTCTCCGGCTAGAAATCCCGGAGCAGAGAGATCTAAAGCTTCTGGGTTCCGGCTCTAAGTCCTCGAGGAGTAGATCCTCCAGGGAGAGACCATCTCGTACTCCAGCGGAGTCGTCAGTTCCGTTACCCTTGGTTCCGGTTCAGAGCCACCCTTCCACCTCCGCAGCAGCTCCGGCTTTGGACTCCAACGCTGGTCTGTTGCAACAAGTGGGCGATCTGGTTGGGTCTCTGAAAAATAGCATGGAACAAATGATCTCTCGGTTGTCTGATAGGATTACCTCTCAGGACAACCATTATAGCCGGACTGAGCCGAAGAGCTCCAACTAGCCCTCCTCCTCCACCTTTCAGCACAGGCGGAGCCTAGCTACCCCCGTATGACTCTCTACCTCCGTTCTCAATGAACAACCCTTGGAGAGTAGCGTCATACGCCCCCTTCCAAGACGGGCTTATCTCTATCCCGGAATGTGGAACTCGGAGGATTGAAGACTTCGAGTTCTACCCGGAAGACCTTCAACCTCCGTTCATCGGCTACGCCAGGCTCACCGCCTCAGCCATGACTCGGGATGATAAAGTACCAAAAGAGACAGTCCTCTATTCACGTGACCAGGCTCAGAGAGAATGGCTCAGGTGTCTAGAGGACATGGATTGTTCCAACACGAAAATCCAACCTTTTAAGAGTCCGTTTACGATCTTTACGATGGAAGAGAGTACCCCGCTCCCTTTCTTGACAAAGATCGCGACAACTACTATTCCAGCAGACCAGAAGGGGGATTCCCATGCCTCAGCTGAAGGAGGCAGATCCTACGTCCTCCTTTACTTCCTTCAGCCGGTGAATTGTGGGAAGATTTACCCAACACCTTCTCAGCTGGCAAACTCAACCAGACTGTGCTATGGCGCAGTTTGGTGAGAAGCTACCTAGGCTTCCAGATAGCCTTATTCAGGCAGAATTCGAGGCCAAATCGCGGTTAGCCAGGTCGATTAATTCCATGGCTATGACCGAGGTGGCTACCATTGCCTATGGGTCGGAGCCACTCTTTAAGCTTCTTACCAAATCTTTGACTCAAACGGTGCAGTCGGATATGTTTGAGTTCGCCACTGCTAGGACGAATTATAGGAAACATGTCCTACAAGAAGCAACAATTCGTTACGAGCCGAATAAGTTGCTTACGTCAAGCACTGGGAGTAGACCTCTTCCCAGAAGCGATGGTGAAGGAGGTTCAGTTCAGAAGCTACGAGATTGAACCAAAAGCCTTAAAGACCGTTGGGGTTCTTACGGCCAAGAGACGACAGGATCAAGCCGGTAAGGGTAAGGCTCAAAGGAAACCTAGACGTTTCCAGCCCTACCAGTAAGAAGCAGCCACGCTTTTCTCAACAAGTTCCCGGCTGTTTCCCTTGGTGCAAACAGCCCAACCTTCCACCTCAAAGGCTCAGTCGCAGCCGATTTATGTTATCTCCCCTCAGCCTCAGCCCTCCACCTCTTACGCCCTCTCTCCAGCCTACAACCAGGTCTTCGAGGGCCAAGCTTCACAGAAGTATGACCGCTCGGGTAAGGGAGGCAGAGGTAAGCGATCCTTTCGTGGGAGAGGATCGGGAGATCCCTTTAACAGAGGAAAACATTTCAGGGGAGGTCGAGGGGGCTACCAGAACCAATGAGGAATTTCAGGTAGGAGGGAGGCTGTTTCACTTTCGCCACCGCTGGAACTTCAGCAAGTGGCTCAGAGCATTGTGTCAAAAGGCCTGGGTTGGAGCTGGTAACGAGCCCACCCCCATCCAGACCTTTCCGCCAACTTCCTTCCAAGGAATTGACGGAGTATGCGGAGGATCTCCTTCAGAAGGAGCTATAGCGAGAGTCAAAAGGTTTAAAATTTCAAGGACGCTTGTTCAGCGTGCCAAAGAAAGGCTCACAAAAAAGAAGGGTAATCTTAGACTTGTCCCGCTTAAACAAACTTAGCCATTCGCTGCGACAAGTTCAAGATGCTCACGATCTCGCAGGTGCGGACCTTACTTCCCCGTGGGGCCGTCACCACCTCTATCGATCTTACAGACGCTTACTATCATATCCCTATTGCAAGACACTTCCGTCCGTATCTGGGCTTCAAGATAGGAGACCAGACATTCTCCTTCAAGGTAGTTCCTTTCGGGCTCAACGTAGCAACCCAGGGTGTTTACGAAGCTGGCGGGGAAGTAGTAGTTCAACAACTAAGATCGCAAGGGGTTATGGTAGTAGCGTATCTCGACGATTGGTTGATCTGGGCTTCAACAGTCGAGGAATGCAACAGAGCAACACTGAAATTGATTCAGTTCCTGGAATATCTAGGCTTTCAAGATAAACAGGACCAAAGTCAGACTCACCAGAGTCAAACTTTCAGTGGCTAGGCATTCAATGGAATCTATCCTCCCATACTCTGTCGATTCCATCAACCAAGAGGAAAGAAATAGCGAAGTCAGTCAAGCAATTTCTAAGTCACAAACTGGCGTCAAGAAGAACTCAGGAAAGGATTCTGGGTTCACTCCAGTTTGCATCAGTGACGAACATTCTGATGAAAGCCAAACTGAAAGACCTAACCAGAATCTGGCGGCTCACGAGCAAAATGTCAGGTCCAGGGACAAATTATCCTCAGTCCCTCTGGTTCTAAAGAATCGACTCCGGCCCGCTGGGCGAAAGTCAAGAACTTGTCGGTGTCAGTGCCCCTTCAAAAAAAGTTTCCTCCCCCGGGATCACCGTCCACACGGGACGTCATTAAGCGGTTTGGGGAGGATATTCCCAGTTCAAGAAGGTTCAAGGAACGTGGTCACCTCAGTTCCGGTCAGTTCCATATAAACGTACTGGAAGCAATGGCAGTGTTCTTGACTCTAAAAAGGTTGGTTACGTCCGCCAAAGTACTCCCACATAAAGCTAGTCCTGGACAGCGCAGTGGTAGTACATTGTATAAACAGAGGAGGCTCCAAATCACGTCATCTAAATCATGTCATGGTAGCCATCTTCTCCCTGGCGGACAAGTTCAGTTTGGCATCTCTCCTCCACTCATATAGCTGGAGTGAGAAACGTCATAGCAGATGCTCTATCCCGATCAGTACCTCTAGAGTTCGGAATGGTCACTGGACAACAGTTCGTTCCAATGGATTCTTCAGAGAGTTCCAGGTCTACAAGTGGATCTCTTCGCATCTCAAGCGAACCACAAACTCCCATGTTATGTGGCCCCCAACCTGGACCCTCTGGCCTATGCCACGGACGCTCTGGCTCTAGACTGGAACAACTGGGAGAAGATTTATGTCTTTCCGCCAGTGAATCTTCTCATGAAGGTATTGAACAAACTCAGGACATTCAAGGGTCAAGTGGCTTTAGTAGCCCCAGACTGGCCGAAGAGCAATTGGTACCCTCTAATTCTGGAAACTGGGTCTTCGCCCTCTTCGGATCCCCAATCCCAGGCTCTCCCAGTCAGTGCAAACGAAGACTGTGTTCGCTTCCTCAGGGATTCTCAAAACCCTAACTTTATGGATTTCATGAAGTTTGCAGCGAAAAGGGATGCGAATATTGACCCTCAAAATATTCTCTTCTTGGAATCCGATAAAAGAGATTCAACTTTGAGACAGTATGATGCTGCTGTCAAAAAGTTAGCAACCTTCCTGAGAGAATCAGATATTAGGATCATGACAATCAATTCAGCTATATCCTTTTTCAGATCCTTATTTGAAAAAGGCTTAGCAGCTAGCACGATTACGACAAACAAGTCAGCCTTGAAAAAGATTTTCAATTTGGTTTCAACATAGACTTGACAGATTCCTACTTCTCGTCTATTCCCAAGGCGTGTGCTAGACTTAGACCTTCTGTAAGGCCTACGTCAGTATCATGGTTCTTAAACGATGTTCTAAAGCTGGCTTCAGAAACCAATAATGACACATGCTCGTTTATAATGCTATTAAGAAAAACTCTATTTTTATTAAGCTTGGCCTCAGGAGCTAGAATTTCAGAACTGTCGGCTTTATCCAGAGATCCGGATCATATTCAGTTCCTTCCCACAGGGGAAGTGCTACTTTCTCCGGAACGTAGCTTTATAGCTAAGAATGAAGATCCTTTGATGAGGTGGGAACCATGGAAGGTACTACCCCTTCCACAAGATGTATCTCTTTGCCCAGTTTCAACCTTACGAGCCTTTCTGTCTAGGACCTCCTCATCCTCATCGGGTCCTCTCTTTAAGAGAGAAAAAGGTGGTACTTTATCCATTAAAGGCATCAGGCAACAAATCCTGTACTTCATTAAACAAGCCAATCCTGACTATTTTCCAAAAGCACATGATGTCAGGGCAGTAGCCACCTCAATTAACTATTTCCAACATATGAACTTCGATGAGTTGAAAAAGTATACTGGATGGAAATCGCCGACAGTGTTCAAACGTCATTACTTAAAGTCCTTGGAAGCTCTGAAATTTTCAGCAGTAGCAGCGGGTAACATAGTTTCCCCCGACTCCACCTAATCTTTAGTAGAAGATCCAGTTCCTCCTTTCTACCTGCCTCACCCAACAGTTCGTCTATTCCTGCCTTGTTCATCTACGGTCACCTTGTGTCTTAGCTGCTTTTATGATGATGAGGTGGGTGTCCCTTATTTTTTTGCTAGGGGCACTCACAATTGATTATGGATATTGATCTCTTGGATGTCATCCCCTTATTTTTATGCTAGGGGATACATCTTATTTGTAATGGTTACGGGTTTGTGTATATTAAGTTATATACATTCCTTTATATATTATTATTGTTGAGTTTGTTTTTGTTCAACTTATTATGTTAATTGCTCTGGATTTCTGATACATAGCTTACACAGATACCATTTTGGTACATATATGCCATATTACCCCTGTATATATGTAAATTACCTTAAGTTAAGAAATATTATTAGAATTAAGTTTTTAATTTAAGCAATATTTCTATTTTGTATCATTGTGTATATGTATCCTTATTAGCAATTATATTCTTTTATTTTTTTATTTTACCTTTTATTTAGACCTCCTTTTATTTTGTTGATTTTGTTTACAATCTTGTGCTATTTCTCTGGTACGATTTCGCGCAGCGACACGAGCTGAGCCCAGAAAAGGGATTTTGACGTAAGGAAAATCTATTTCTGGGCGATTGGCTCGTGTCGCCAGCGAAATCCCGCCCTACCCATCCCATCGCCCAAGATTGTCTGCTAACTTCAGGATGGCCACCAGAGGCGCAGCAGTCGGCAGCATGGGATGGAGTAGTAGTAGTAGTTGCTGCCCACTCTGTGGGTCGGCTCTCCTCTTGGGGGGATTTTTGTAGTGGGAGAATTCTATTGGCATTTGGTTCGTGGTAGTGGTCTCACTCGCCATAGTGTTCATACCGCCACACCCTTCTTGGAGGGTGAGCGAGTCAGTTATACTGACCTTTTTCTTTTTTATTTATTTATTCTCTGGTATGTGTTAGTACATTTACCCTAGAAATAATAGATTAAAGGATATTTCGCTGGCGACACGAGCCAATCGCCCAGAAAGTAGATTTTTCCTTACGTCAAAATCCCTTTTTATTCATTTATATTTCAGATAACTGGTGATGTTGACCTCCCAACAAGTGAAGTTGTAGAACTTCTTGCTTCCCATACGACTTTGGCAAAGAAGCTGACATGTAGTCATATTGCAAATAAGTAAGTTTGAAACTTCAGACTTTGTACATCAGTTGTATAAACTTTGAATTTGGGCTAAATGAAATATATCTTTGCTCCTACACGATATGTACAAACCCTCAGTCCTTTAATAATGGAGGAGCTGGAAAACAGTTGCTAGACTGTCAAACAAAGGTAGTTAGGTAGTATAACTATCGTTCGGTTAACAGGAGTCCTGCCTGCCTGAACGTAAACATTCCAATTTTTTGGGGCTTTTGTCTGATGTAGACATGTGAACTCTTTGCTCAGTGCCTGATTGTCACTATAGTCAAACTCAGCCTTTTTGGCCACTATGGCGCTGGCCGCACAGTTACCACAGTTCTCTAAAAACGCCACAACAGTGATGAAGAAATGTCTCTTGATATTTTTTATACTAACTAAATATATGGTAATTAGTGTTTTATGATAAAACTTCATATGTTTAAGAATGACTAACTTTTTGATGGGAAAATGAATGTTTCTAAAAAAGTTTTTCTGAGATTTGACATCACCTCTGTGCTGGGTTAGTGCTCCGTTGCCACCTCAGCCCGACAAGGTCATTCTGTGTACAGCCAAAGCCACAGGGTAAGCAAAAGGACGGTTAGAAGGATTTGCTCCAAAGCAAATCAAGAATGGTGGTCAGAGGCTGAAGAGAGAGAGAGAGAGAGAGAGAGAGAGAGAGAGAGAGAGAGAGAGAGAGAGAGAGAGAGAGCAGAAGTACCTACCTTGGGAGAATTGGCAAGGGTGTGGAAAATCCAGGGTAAACAAGGCCAATGCCTTAGTGGCTTAAAAAGCCTTAGTTTGACTATAGCAGTTTTTTCCTGGTGGGATCTTTTCTGTCTTTGTATGCTGGAGTATTTGTGCTTTTGCTTTTGAAATGCAAATCCATGAATCTAATAAGCCTGCATGTAAGGCTGCTACTACCCAGCATGTATGCCTTGAAGTAAGAGGTGTAATAACTAGTGCTCCTCTGTTGATGTTGACCCTCATGCCCTCTAAACCTCCTGCAGGGGGTGTGATTGTAATCCTTAACTCCCTTGTGACTGACGAGTGTTGTTTCTGGTCACCTGTGCAGTGGGTGAAGTTGCAGGGAGGAAACAGTATTGGAGGAAGGGTGCTAAGGCATTGTCTGATGGTTATAAGCCCCCCAAGCCTACGACGACTCCCTGGGTAGCCAACCCTTTATCTTTGTTTCTCTCTCCCAGCGAGCTTCCCCTTATTGCTCCCTTTCCTTCGGGAGAGGCTTCTTCGTCCTCTTTGTCCGATGAAGAGGATGGAGAGAGGGCAGGTGATCAGAACATCCTCTGCTTGGGAGTTTCTGGTCTTGCTTTTAGTAGAGGCTTTGGCCTCAAAGAAGTTTGGGACGCGTCACAAGGAGAGCGCAAGTTCTTGCCAGCTAGCCGCTTGCTCAACACCACCCAGTCCCTGTCATGATAATAGCTTTATAGCAAAGTTAAAGGAAAGGAAAACACATCTCCTTTGAGAAGTTCTGAAGCAAGGAGGCATTCGTGCACATGTTGGAGTTGCCTGTTCTCATTATTGTTCTAGAATCGTCAGGTGTTATATGGAACTCAACAGGCACCAACATGTCGTGAGGAACGCAGCGTATTATGATGCAACATTTTGTCTAGATCCTTCTAAAAGTTCTTGTGACATTCGCTGTTATGTTCCGCTTCCTTCAGCCCCGCCCCAGTTCGCCGTATATATATATATGCCCTGAGGGATCAGAGAGATCATCAGTGAGAGATCATCAGAGAGAGACGAGAAGAAGGAACAGAAGAAGGATAAGAGAGGAAAAAGGCGGTCGGGAAAGTGGTCTGAGTCGAGTCAAGTCGTCCACAGTGAGAGAGAGAGAGACAGAAGTTGTGTCATCCATAGCTGGAAAGGGAGATATTCTGACGTAGAGCAAGCCTTCAGAGAAGCTCCTTTGTGAAGCTGTCGCTTCGAGGATTTATTTCCGACAGCTGCTAAACTTGCTAGCAAGTATTTTCATTAACTCACTGTTTCCCCAGTTCATGCAGTATAAGATTTTATTTTTGTTATGTAAATAGGAGAAACCATTCTGTATTTATCTTAGTTAATAAGCTTGTAAATAAACCTTTGTTCTGTTTGTGTATCTTTCTATATTTGTATCCCCAGTTTCAACTGTTGGTGTTGAATTCTTTTTGTTTATTTTAATATCTTACCTGAGGCGGACCTCTCGGGGTTCGTAACATATTAGCAACCTTGCCAGGATATTCGGCACCGTAACAGATTGAAACAGGAAGAATATAGAAAGAACCAGAATGAGTGAGATGGTGAAAGAGTTTATTGAGTTTGGTAAGCTTCTAGGTCTATAGGGGGGGATGATCTCCGTGAGTATGTTGAAAAGAAAGAAAGAGAAAAGTATGAGAGAGATGAAAGAGCAGCTGAGAGAGAAGTAATGAAAATGCAGCAAGAGAGAGAAGCAATGAAAAATGCAAGCAAGAGGAGAGAGAAGCCCAATTGAAAATGCAGCAAGAGAAGAAGAAGTAATGAAAATGCAGCAAGAGAGAGAAATGTTGGTAATGCAGCAGGAAGAAAGAGAGAAAGAACGTATGCATGAGGAGGAAGAAAGAGAGAAAGAACGTATGCATGAGGAGGAAGAAAGAGAGAAAGAACGTATGCATGAGTTGGAAATCGCAAGGTTAAGGCAAAGTACTCGTGACGGTCAGACAGGCGAGAACGAAAGTGAAGATGGTTTAGGTATGAGTACAGTGCTGAAATTAGTACCAAAGTTTGATGAGGAAGATGTAACAAAATATTTCATGTGTTTTGAGAAGTTAATGGAAAGTAGGTTCTCCTAAAGAAATGTGGACTTTATATTTACAGTCAGTTTTGAGTGGTAGGGCACTTACTGTGTATAGTTGTATGTCTAAGGAGGAATGTGATGATTATGATATTGTGAAAGAAACTGTTCTTAGCGCGTATCGGCTAGTACCGCAGGCGTACCGTAAGAAATTTAGAAATTTGAGAAAGAACGAAAATGTTACATATGTAGAAGTTAGAAAGGCTGTTTTTTGATTGGTTAACTTCTGCTAAAGTTGAGGATTTTGATGGTTTGAATAACTTAGTGTTGTTAGAAAACTTCAAAGATAACGTATCCCCTGGGATTAAACTTTATATAGAAGATAGGCGAGAAGTATCTTTTGCAGGAGCAACTAGGTTAGCAGACGAATATAGTTTGACTCATAACTTAAGTGTCAGTAAGAAGCGAAATGATCCTTCGTCAGGTAGAGTACAAAGGGGTAAAAGTTTCAGTCTTAGTAATAGCAATGCGAGTAAAAGTGACTATTCCTGTTATACATGCGGAAAACCTGGTCATACATCTAAGGTTTGTAAGAGTAAAGGGGCATCTAGTGGATGAGAATTAACTTGTTTCAGATGTAATGGGAAAGGGCATTTAGCGAGAAATTGTTCAGTAGAAAGGAAGGACGTTAAGAAACCAGTGTCTCTAGTTAGCCTTTCATCAAGAAAGAATGATGTGGTGAGAGAAACTAGGAAAATTTTTGGTGAATTTCTGTCAGAAGGCATAGTTTCCTCTTTTGGAGGAGTAGATTCAAGAGAAGTAGTCTTGCCCCTAAACACAGGAGCTGCTGTCTCACTGATTAGGAGAGAGAGTGTGCCAGACAGGCCAGAAATCAATATGGAAGAAAAAGTTATGTTAGGTGGATTTCCTAACACTTGTGTTCTTTGTCCTTTGTTGAAGTTGAATTTAGAAAGTCAGGTAGTGTCAGGATTAGTGAAACTAGCAGTTGTTGACAGTTTGCCCATTGATAGTGTTGACATTATTGCCTGAAATGGTAGTAACTAGGGCAGGTTTAGATACAGACATAGACTACGCTCATAATTTGTTTGTGGATTTGAACAAGTGTGATAGAGGTGGCGAGGTTGATCTTGGCGTGGGTGTGGCTGAGAGACCTAACCCTATCATTGACAGTGATAGCCAAGGAGGAGGTGAAGCTGTCGAGAGTAACATAGTCGATGTAGAGGTATCAAGTAATAGTTACGGTGAAGATTTAGGCACTAACCTTTTGAATAAGGATGAGCTAGTCAAGTTTCAGAGAGAGGATGAGACACTAACCCGAATTTTTTAATGTGAGCTGGATGATGATCTCGATAATGTGTGTAAGGAAACGTTTTGTTAAAAGGACGAAGTTTTGTGTCGTTATGTTCGGCCTAAGTCAGGTAGTAAAGAGGAAATCACTGAACAATTAGTACTTCCTAGGAAGCTTCGTGAACTAGTTTTGAAGTTAGCACATGATGAGCAAGGACATTTGGGAATAAATAAAACTTTCAGGTGTATTAGTAGGGCGTACTTTTGGCCTAAGATGAGGAGTGACGTAAAGAGGTATGTTTTAAGCTGTCATGAATGCCAAATTGCCGGGAAACCGAATCAAGTAATTCCCAGAGCTTTGTTATGTAATATTCCTTCAGTAGGCGAACCTTTTGAGAATGTAGTTACGATATGGTCGGACCGTTGCCTAGAAGTAAGGGAGGGAGTATATATCTGTTGACAATCATTGATAGACTAACCCGCTATCCAGAGGTGATACCCGTAAGAAGCTGTAACGCAAGGACCGTAGTTAAACGATTGTTAGATTATTTTTCTAAGTTTGGTCTGCCTAGTACTATACAGAGTGATAATGGTAGTAATTTTGTATCCAAATATTCCAGGGATAGAATAAAAGAGTTAGGCATTAAACTCGTAACTTCCACACCTTATTATTCCGAATGACAAGGCATTGTGGAGCGGTTTCACCTAACGTTGAATTGTTACGGAAATTGTGTAAAAACTTCGAACACAACTGGAAAGAAAAGTTACCTTTTGTTCTGTTTGCTTTAAGGTTGGCACCGAACGACACTACAGGATTTAGTCCTTTCAAGCTGGTTTTCAGTCACACTGCTAAAGGTCCTTTGGAAATGTTGAAATGTAATTTAATGCTGAAAGAGGGTAGAGAAGACTACAAAACTAATCTTGAGTATTATAAAAACAATTTAAGAGATGCTTGGCAACTAGCGGAGGAGAACAAAAGTGCTTGGCAACTAGCGAAAGAGAACAAGAGTGAAAGTCAAGGGGAGACTAAACGGAAACGTTCTTTGAGCAAAAGAAACCGGTTTCTGTGCGAGAGATAAAGTTTTAGTACTAGTCCAGAAAGAAGGTCCCTCTTTATCTTATAAGTTCAAAGTTCCTTTTTCAGTGTTAGAGAAGAGGGGAAATCTACATTATTTAATCGATATGGGTCAGCATAGAGCAAAGTGGATGCATGTAAACTTGATTAAGAATTATAAAGAACGCCCCGTGCCATGGCCACCGCCTGTTCCTATAATAATGGTGTCACAGAGAGGAGTTGGTTTTGAGAAAAACTCAGAGGTGTTTAAGAAGTTCCAGGTTTTCAATTAGAGTTCAGAAAACGAAAAATTAAGAGGAAAGGATAATGTGATAGCTAATAGCCTCTCAAGAGTTTTCAAAATGAGTAGCCTGATAACCGTGTTCTGTTTTGGCACGAGTGGGTGAGTGAATGGAGAAGTGTTTAACTGGATTAAAGCTTTATGCAGAATTGTTCCCCTGCTGTTTAATTCTTGTTTCTCTTTAGAAAAAAATAAAATCAGTTGATTTAATTTTTTTTCTTGTTAGGGGAACGTGTCATGGTAATCGCTATATAGCAAAGTTAAAGGAAAGGAAAACGCATCCTCTTCGAGAAGTTCTGCAGCAAGAAGGCAATCGCACAGGTGTTGGAGGTGCCTGTTCTCATAATCGTTCTAGAATCATCAGGTGTTATATGGAACTCAACAGGCGCCGACATGTCGTGAGGAACGCAGCGTATTATGATGCAACATTTCGTCTAGATCCTTCTAAAAGTTCCTGTGACGTTCGCTGTTATGCTCCACCCCCTTCAGCCCCACCCCAGTTCGCTGTATATATATATATGCCCTGAGGGATCAGAGAGATCATCAGTGAGAGATCATCAGAGAGAGACAAGAGAAGAAGGAACAGACAAAGGATAAGAGAGGAAAAAAGCAGTCGAGAAAGTGGTCTGAGTCGAGTCAAGTCGTGCGCAGTGAGAGAGAGAGAGACAGAAGTTAAGTCGTCCGTAGCCAGAAAGGGAGATATTCCGACGTAGAGCAAGCCTTCAGAGAAGAAATGTCCTACAAGTTGGTTTTTAGGAGTAACCTGCCCTTCGGGTATCAAGAATAGACTTGGTTTTCTGCAGTATGGTGTCAAGAAGACGTCCAAAGTTATAGTTCTCCTTTGTGAAGCTGTCGCTTCGAGGATTTATTTCCAACAGCTGTTAAACTTGCTAGCAAGTATTTTCATTACCTCACTGTTTCCCCAGTTCATGCAGTGTAAGATTTTACTTTTGTTATGTAAATAGGAGAAACCATTCTGCATTTATCTTTGTTGATAAGCTTGTAAATAAACCTTTGTTCTGTTTGTGTATCTTTCTATATTCGTATCCCCAGTTTCAACTGTTGGTGTTGAATTCTTTTTGTTTATTTTAATATCGTACCTGAGACGGACCTTTCGGGGTTCGTAACAGTCCCCCATCGCATCCGCGTGATCGGTCTGGCTCAGCCGAGTCGAGTGCTTGGCTTGGCTTGACCATGTCAAACCAATTACTCGGCCTGGCTCACGTGAACCTCTTTGCTCTCCTCAGGACAACACTTCGCTGAGGCAAAAGTATTATTCTAGACCCATATTGCCATCATCATCACAGGTTGGTGACCACATATGGCTCACCTCTCCTGTCGATTCTGCTGGCAGGACAGGTGAGACTGCCCGATTCTCCTCACCTGTCCCCTCAACCTCCTGGGGTTTTACCAGGAGGAGTGAGTTGGACAGGGGAAGTTCAACAAGTGTTATCATTGGAGTCCTACTACTCAGGCCTATGTTCCTGGCTCGGTTCATGGTCCAGCCATGAACTGAGCCAGGAACATAGGCCTGAGAAGTAGGACTCCAATGATAACACTTGTTGAACTTCCCCTGTCCAACTCACTCCTCCTGGTAAAACCCCAGGAGGTTGAGGGGACAGGTGAGGAGAATCGGGCAGTCTCACCTGTCCTGCCAGCAGAATCGACAGGAGAGGTGAGCCATATGTGGTCACCAACCTGTGATGATGATGGCAATATGGGTCTAGAATAATACTTTTGCCTCAGCGAAGTGTTGTCCTGAGGAGAGCAGAGAGGTTCACGTGAGCCAGGCCGAGTAATTGGTTTGACATGGTCAAGCCAAGCCATGCACTCGACTCGGCTGAGCCAGACCGATCACGCGGATGCGATGGGGGACTGTTACGAACCCCAAGAGGTCCGCCTCAGGTTGTATGCCTGGGTAGTGTAGGAAGGATCACTGGTCTAACGAGGTTCTCCCTCCTGTAGAGAGACTAGATCGGGAGGACCGCATCGTTGAAGGACTCAAAAGTCCACTTTCCTGGGATGCAGACACCCCTGAGATACAGAGAACGTTTTCAGAGGTCATTGTGCTGATTCATCGACACAATGATCTTGGGAAAGGGACCACGGCCTCATCTGTGGATCACCCGTCGTGCCTCAAATCCTTTTGGGGTCCCAAGAAGGAACCCAAGGATTCAATGGGGCTGCCGTGGTCTGCACTTGCCAAGGGGGTACTTGATGAAGTGAATGATCTTGTTTTAGGGCAAGAGAATTCACTATGATCAAACCACCTGGATGAGATACTTCCTCCTCCTCTGCTTCTTTGGAAGCGCTATTACATGCCCTCAGAGAGGACCTTGTCGATTAAGCAGGTTGACCCAGACCTGGTTCGCCTAGGCTTGGGTCTCTCATTGCAGCAGCTTACTCCAGAAGGAGTCTCCCTTGTGCAGCAAGACACAATAAGTCTGGAGGCTACTGCTGTGGCAGCTCTCCAGGCAGTCTCTTGGTTGGATCTGTGGTCATTCACATTACGTATCCAGCTGCTTCCTCAGAGGCTATTGTTCCTGAGGAGGATTCTGCTTTCGGGAGACTATGCCACCAGATGGCAAACCTGAGGGTGAACCTATTATATTAAAGAGGAGGGATGCTGTCCTGAATCGACTTACTAGGTCCTATGGTCCCTAGTCAACATTGACCTTAAGGAACGGACCGTTGGTGAGTTCCTCCTCTCTCTTCCCTGTGCTGTGGTAGACAGGCTTCATGTTAAGGATAATGACCACCTTGTTCACTAGGCAGTGACCAAGACCTCCGGGTCTTAGTGTGTCACTGTGGCTTGACCTTCGGGTCAAGATAGCTCTTTCTCAGCCCCGTCAGGGGTATTGGTCCAGCCTTTGCATTCCGGAAAAATTGGTCATCCATCAGGTTCTAAAGGCTGCTTCACTTCTTTCTACCTCTGGGACATTGCCCACGAGTCCTTGGACACTTTTTCCTAGGGACCTGTGGTGGCTGATCAACAAGTGTAGCATATCGGTTCCTTTATCAGGACAAGGTTACATCTCACCTTAGATGTGTGGTTGTGGAAGTGAGAATGAATGTGTGAGTGACTGGCCTCTCTTCTTCTCTGTCCCTTCATCCTTCTCTCCCCTCGGGCAGAGAGCAGATTTGGGTGTAACATGCTGGAACGGGCACTGATACAGGTATGTTTCGAAATGAAGCAACCATTCTATATATCTTTTAGGTTATACACAGAAGCAACTGCCCCTCTCTCCAGCAAGGGGAGGGGAGGTCCCTGACGATAAGACAAACCCACAGCTTATATTTGCCATACTCCCATAGACTCAGATTCATTCTAGCTTGTTTGTCATATGAGATTACGTTTCTTTATCATTCCATAAAAGCCCAGAGGTCTGATGATTGATTACACAGTCCCTATATTCTGATCAATTCATCAGAGGCACAATTCTCTTCTTCACTCTTTCGACCAGGAAGAAAACCCAGGTGTGTGAACTCCAGTCAAGTCTACAGACTCATTCAGATTCCTCCCTCCAAATATGAATCTTCCTAATGTAAAGGACTAAGGGTTTGTATTATCGTGTAGGAACAAGTCAAAATTTTCAAAAGTAAATTGTATTTTTCCTAACTACAAACTTGAGGTCCGTTACACAAAAGGCCTACCTCATGCCACCCCTCAATCTGATACCTGGGCCAAAAGCAAATTGGAATGTTTATGTTTGGGTGTGCAAGACTCCTGCCAACTGAATGGTAGTTAAACTACCCAACTACCTTTTTTGAAAGTCTAACAGCCGTTTTCCAGCTTCGCCATAAGTAATTCCTAATGTAAAAAAACCTCAGGTTTGCAGTTACAAAAAATGCAATTTACTTTTAAAAATGGTGATTTTTTAAAAAATTGTCCTTTTGACCCCTTTGTATGTCTTAATTAGTTTAGATCCAAATTCAGTGCCCCCAAGACACTACATGCTTAGTATATATCTCTCTCTCTGTTTGTTCCTTTTTCATCTAATACTTTTATCTTTCAGATAGATATTTAATTGAACATGCTGCTATGGATTTTTTACTTATTGTAAATTGTCTTGTGGGCATGATAGTAAAAATTTACTAAATGTACTTTTAAAATACTAAACAATGGTTTGTTCCTATACAACATACAAACCGCCGTTCCTTTACAATAGGAATTGCTTGAGGTGCAGCCTGGATACAAGGCCGCTGAAATCTTCCAACAAAGTGGTTTGGTAGTTAACTACCGGTCCGGTCGTTGGTGGTCCCTTGGACTTGAATGTAAACATTCCAATTTGATTTCGGCCAGGGGAAGTATGCAACAAGGAGGAGATATGTAAGAAAGTCTAACCTTGTGGTAGGGAGTAATACGCCCTGCTACTCCTTCAGGGGAGGCCTCTCTCTCTCTGCTTCTTCCCCTGATGAGTTGAAGGGAGAAGAAAGGGAGGTTTTGGCTGTGGATCTAGGTAATGCTCCTCTTAGGGCTGCTGCTTACTTTTGAGGGTCCTCCTTTGGAGAGAGGAGGGATCCCCCTTACTAACACGACTTTTTCTTCTTTTGGTGAGGTGTTGGGACTAGGCCAAGCAAGGCCTTCCCTCAGGCTTGTGGGTCTGCCCTCAGTAGAAGTGCTGCTTGCTCATATAAACAGAGGATCCAGCAGTGCTGCTACCCATACTGTTGCTACTACCACCAAGGCAACCATCCCGCAGCCAGACTACTACGCTCCTCCACACCTGGTATGGTCCCACAACCCCACCAAAACGGTGTTATACATATTGGCAGAATTGCCAATTCTCCCTCTCTCTGGCTATGATGTTTGCAACACTGATATCTGCTGTCTTTATGGTCAGAATTACTGTACAAGAATAGTAAACTGTGCACTTATGTGTCCAGAGTTGTTGTTACTCAATGCAAGTGGTGTTTATATACCACAGAGGGTTATGTGCTGGCTGAGGGAGTGAGCCAATTGGAGTGCGTGGTGCTTGTCAACATAGACATCTCTCACCCAATCAGAAAATTTCCCCATAAGAAGCATATCTCGGCAACCAATCATGGCGTCCATACAAACCTCCTGTAAGAGTCCCAGCGGTGCGTGAGAGAGAGAGAGAGAGAGAGAGAGAGATTGGTGGAGGAATAAATGGGAGTGGTTGAATGGTGGTCGTAAGCGTGTGTCTGTTGTGGTGCTCTGTTGTGTATATCAGTGGCAGGAGTGTGTTACGGGAGTCGTAAGAAGTAAGGGATTTGTTGAAGTCGTAGAGTTGGTTTGGGCAGCAGTTATCCGTTGGTGGTCAGTTGATGTTGGGTTATTTGATTAATTTTGATGTTGTAAAGTTGTTGTGTGTGTGTCTGTCTGTCTGGTTGTGGTGAAATTGAAGAGGTTGGTCGTACATTTCGGTGTCTGTGAGTGGTGGTTGGAGCAGTGTTGGTGGGTTGTTGTGCAGAGTTGAGTTGTGTGGTTGTCGTGTTCTTTCGAGCTGGTGGTGTTCGTCTGCTCAGTGAATTTGTTAGGTTGTTGTGGGGTTGTGGTTCTCGGTTGGTTGTTTAGTGTTGTGATTATCGGCGGTGGTTGTGTCTCGACTAGCCTATATCCAGCAGACAGCACAGCCTAGCCCAGCCCTGAGTATCTGGAGCCAGAGGTGAGTACGTGTTTGTTTTGTGTGTTCGGTATTTTGTTGAACCAATTGTACTGCGGGTAAAAAGTCAAAGGGGAAATTGTGGCTTGGGGAAATTTTGTCAGCTTGTACGATTAACGTAACTATGGGGAGTTTGCTTGCTTTTTTTACTTAGCTTTGATTCCAACACAATATATGTTTAAAGCACTAGGACAGTGTTAGAAAATGTGATCAGTTCGCAACGGGCTGATACCAAGGACAAGTTGATCCACCAAGCAGTTTCAAAGTCTGTCGTCCCCCTCCTCCTCCCCCTCAGAAACAGGTAAGAAGATCTTCGCCTGTCAAATCTCCTTATGGTTCTGCTTCAGCTAGGGTTCCTCGGTCCTCCTCTCTGACTAAGTCAAATATGCAGCGTTCCTTTCAATCCTGTCCCTACAAACCTTGGAGGGGATCTAGGGAAAGGAGCAGAGGTGGTCATTAATAGTGTGGGTGCTTCTCCCTCCCTATGCCATGGGTAGGGGGATGCCTGGCAGGCCAGTGGGCCAAGTGGCTAGATTATGGTGCAGAGAAATGGATAGTAGATGTTCTGCAGGTGGGATATCTTCTACCATTCGACTTCTCTCCCCTCTCTCGGACAGTCCATTACTCAGTTAGGCATACCCTTACAATTCTCCAAGGTTTTTAGCTTTTCAGGGGGAAGTGTTGAAGATGCTGGACAAGGGTGCAATAGAGGAAGTAATGCTGCCCTCTCCAGGGTTTTACAGTCGCATTTTTTCTGGTACCAAAGGTGACGGGCAACTGGAGGCTAGTAATAATTCTTTCCACCTTGAATCATTTTGTCAGGAAGACAAGGTTCAAGATGGAGACGCCATGGATGTTGTTGGCAGCAGTGAGGGACAACAACTTTTTGCTGTCAATAGACCTGTAGGACGCTTACTTCCAGATTCATATTCATCCTTTGTCCAGAAAGGTTTTTCATTTCACTCTCGGAGAGAAAATATTTCAGTTTAAGGTCCTTTGCTTCGGGTTAACCACGTCCCCTCAGGTGTTCACAAGGGTCTTCTCCCTGGTCTTGACATGGGCTCATGCTCAAGGGATTCGCCTGTTAAGATACCTCAACGACTGACTGGTCTTAGCAAACTCCAGGAAGAAGCCCCCCCAGATGCTGAACCCTTGCCAAGGATTGGGGGGGGGGCTTAGGGTCCAGCAGCTGGGCCCTGATGCCTGGTGGGAACAGCTTTTTGCTGGGCCTTGGTGCCCAGCTGTTGATCCAACTAAATAAGTCGGCCCTTTTCCTTTTACTAAAAACATTTCATCCTTCTGCTTCCTCCCACTATAAGGTATGGATTTTATGTTGATGATTTTTGGATTGGTTTTGGACATGATTTGGTCTTGTTCGTTGGATTTGATGGAGGGTGAGGATGGTTGGAATGCCACTTCACCTGTAGAACTCAAGTACCTAACGTGGTCGAGCGAGGGGAAAGTTCAGATGTTAAACCCTGCTCTTAGTGCTGGGTTTGATCTCGACGGACATCATGACACCTTAAGCACTGAGGGTGGGGTGTATATCTGGGTGGTACCCCTAGGGCAGCCCTGTATGGGATAACACAGTCCTCTAAATGTGGCTCCATGGTGGGTTGGGGGCTACCTGGACGAATCATCAATTCTTCGTCTTAAGGAGACATTAGTAAAACCTTCTGTTGATGACTTAGGCAAGGATAAGGACAAGGAAAATTCTGGTTATTCCTCCATTGTGACTTTGGAGCCTTTTTCAAATGAGCTCCTTGTTACTACCATTTTGTATGTGAAACCAGTCCCTTCAGACTGGAATTATGACACACTATTTAATGAATTTTGTAAATTTGGGAACATTAAAGAATTACAGAATAGATTTGGCAAAAATTATGGTTTTTTTGAATTATGGATATTTTTCAGCAACGAATCGGAAGCTCACAGAGCCTACAGAGAGTTCAGGTCAGATTCTATGAGTGTTGGACTTGTAGAGGCAGAAGAGGTCCCTAGGTATCTTGACATTTATAGACCACCAAATGAAACTAAAGATCCTAGTAGAATAAGTAAAACCTCCAGATCACCAGACCCAGCTAAGTGGTTAATTATTACAACACATGGTGAGAGAGGCAACCTCTTCAAGGTGAAGAGGTTGGTAAGCCAGAAGATCGGCAATGTTGGGAGTCCAGAAATAACTCGCTTTGGGAGTAATAGTTTTCTGGGCTCAGTTCGTGTCGCTGAGTGAAATAATCCTTAAGTTCATTATTTCTAAGGTAAATGAAGCTAACATATACCAGATAAAAACAAAATCAGGAAGATGTCAGAATAACTGACTCGCTCACCCTAAATAAAAAGAGGGTGTCTGTATGGTATCTGGGACGAGTGAGACCACTACCACGAATCTCTTGCCATTTAGAACTCTCCTACACCAAAATCCCCTTCCTGAGAGAGCCGATCCATAGGCAAGGACGGCAACTACTATTACTACGCCCCGCACCACGCCGACTGCCACGCCTCTGATGGTCATCCTTTTTGTTAGCCGACTAGGAGTAACACGTGCCATCTTTTGCTCTGTGTTTTTTGTGCTATTTCCCTGGATTTATCCCCATCATGGAATGCGCAGCTATTGCCGCAGCTAAGTTAAGTAACCCGAAAGGTCTGGATTTAGTTTTGTCAGTCATGGGCCCTTATTTACCGTTTTTTAGGTCCGAAATAAGGCCACCTGGTCTGGCGCATGGCGGCCAGCGCTCGCCTTGTGTCTTGTTAGATTTCCTGGTCCTCTATACCGAGAAATCTTCCATTATTTTTACCTTTCATGGGTTTTTATCACGTGCTACTCTAGTCCTCATTATATATTTTACATCGTTTGTAGGGATTTCATTGCTTATACCTTAGATCTCGTTCATGCATGCATGTCTCTTTGTCTAAGGTTGTAGGCGCCTGAGTGATTATTATGTTTTCCTGGTCCAGCATCCTGGCTATTGCCCTCCATCTATGTATCGGCTAAGGCTAGCTTTTGAGCAGTTGGCTGTCTTCTTCGGAACCAGCCTACTCCTCCTGGACATCTCTTTCTCTTTCACTCATGTTTTCCCTCTCTCTATCTGTATTACGATGTAAAAGTTTTTATTTATTTGTTATATTGTTGTTGGGTTAGCTTTTAGGGCGACCAGTCCCTAGGTGGTTTTGTTGCATTAGACCTTATATACAGCTTTGTTGCTTTATCGCCCTGTGGTCCTTCGGGCTCACGTGGTCGCTGATCCAGTCGGTTGTGTTGCTTTATCGCCTCTTGGTCCACCTGCGATCGCGTGGTACCTCTGGTCGCCCTAGTCCCAGTCCCCTCTCCTCCCTCTAGTCGGGAAGGGGGGGGTCTGTCCTGGCTCGCTTACGGTCGCTATGGCAACCATCCGAGCTCTTCTCCCCCCTCCCCCTAGCCTAGGGGGTCACGGGAGTTTAGGACAGCTGTTAGCACTGGGGACCGCATGTCTTTACTCGGGCTCTGGAAGAGCTCCGGCGTGGTTGGGGGTTGGGGTTGGCCACCCCACCCTCCGGTCGCTTTGGGTCTTCTCCAGCGTGCCTTGGGTCTGATTTCTCTCCCTCCTCATATGCCTTACCCCTCCGCCAGCGAACGGAGCACCTGCTCACTATCCGGGTGTACCTTCGGTTGTCGGGAGGGGGTAGCTGGCTCCGCCAGCTACTGGAGTGGATACGATTTCAGTTGGTCATGAAAGCTTTCCCTATCTTATGTACCCCCCTCTGTCTTCCGGCGGAGCGCTTGCTTGCTATCCGGGCGCTCCTCTAGTTGTCGGGGGGAGGGTTGGTTGTACGGCGGAGCTACATGCTCCACCTTAGTATAACTTTACTAGTATAGTAAGTATAGGGCATCCTCTCCCGTTCTCCGGCGTGGTATACTACTCCTCAAAACTCATTATGGGTATATATAAAACATCTGGTTGAATCATACTCACCCCTCCGGTGTTCCCAACCAGCGTCTTAGGTTATAGGCCTTCTTCCACAAGGAGTTCAGGGGTGGATTATGCCCAATAATTCTAGACTACTCCGGCATGCAACGGAGTATCACAGTAGCCCTGTGAGTGTATAACGTTGATACTTATGTATCTTTCCACTTACAGGCTACTAACTGTCAGGAGGCGGGGTGTAACGTCGTCCTCCAAGACCCCTGCGGGCATGAGGTCTGCAGGACTTACGGTCCGTGCGCTACCTGCCACAACGAGATGGTAGTATGGCATCACGAAGCTTGTACCATTTGCTACGAGCTGGTGAGCCAGTTTTTGGACGGAGTAAGTATATATCGGTGTCAAGTTTGTTCCTTTCATGATGTATACTTTCACATATCTTAGCTTTAAGTTACTTATGGTCATATTCAATTTTGGTAATGATCCGTCCTCGGGGCTTCATTGTAAGGACTACAATGACCCTCTTTTTCCAGGCTGCCGCCGTTAAGGAAGTCGTGTCGGCTACCCTGAAGTCCTGGGTAGTTGGCTTCGGAAGGAACGCCGCCAAAGGACAGCCCTATATCCTCGATAAGAAGCTGGCTGTCCAGATCTTCCCGGGCGGGAAGTCGACGGGGTATGTGGACCCCGCCGTGGCAGCTCCTACAATTGCTTCCATTCAACAGCAAGTGGAACAAGCCTTGATCGAGGGAGGAGGCCAAGACATCGTGGCGGAAGTAGCCACACTGGATCTTAATATAGAGCCAATGACGGTAGGTGCAGAGGATTTATTGGTTGAGGTAGGTTTGTTGGGCACCCAAGGGCTTCCCTTGGGTGCCTCTGGATCTTCATCACCTGTTCCTTCTTCTTCTTCTTTTCAGGGCTTTACGGGATCGGAGATCCCTGCTAGTACTCCTGCTGCATCCGTGACCCCCAAGGTAAAGGGGCACAGGGAGCAGAAGACCCTTCAGAAGACGTCGTCGTCTTCTACTTCTCGTAAGCCTCTGGCTTCCCATCCCGGAGCAGTGAAAGTGAAGTCATCTTCGTCTTCACATTCCAAAGGGTCAAGAGGCAAGTCCTCTAAGGAGAAGGCCCATACTCCTGCCGAGTCTGTGCCTTCTCCCGCTGCTGCTGGAACTCCTCTGGTGACTCCTGCCGGGGTCGTGGTACCTGGTACCTTCGATCCTGCTGCATTTTTGGCAGGAATGATGCAGCATGTAGGTGATTTGGTAGGCTCTCTTAAGTACGAGAGTTGAGGAGATGTTTGCTCAACTCTCTACCACTCTTAATCAGTCAGGGCAATCCATTCAGAACCTGACTGAACGAGTATCCGACCAAGAGAATCGCCTAGCAGGCCTGAACCAGACACCTCAGGCCAACCTCCCGGTAGCAGGAGCTGGTCTTGCCCAGCTGCCGGACTACGACACCCTCCCTGCTTTCTCCATGAGTAATCCTTGGAGGGTAGCAGCTTATGCTCCCTTCAAGGACGGCATGATTTCCATTCCGGAATGTGGAACTCGAAGGATCGAGGACTTCGAGTTCCACCCAGCCGACTTACAGCCTCCTTTCATGGGATATGCGAGGCTGACGGAGACAGCCTTAAACAGGGAGGATAAAATCCCAAAAGAAACGGTGTTATATAGCCGAGACCACGCTCAGAGAGAGTGGTTGCATTGCTTGGAGGAATGGGACTGTACTAACACCAGACTCCAAGCATTCAAGAGCCCGTTTACTATCTTCGCCACAGAGGAGGAGGCACCACTCCCCTTTACGACGAAGATAGCAGAGGTTACAATGCAGACGGGCATGAAGGATGAACCCCTTCCACAACTAAGTCCCCTCTCTTCCCTGCTTTCGGTGATCTGTGGGAGAACCTACCAGCCACTTTTACGGTAGGTAAACTCAAACCGGACTGTGCCATGGAACAGTTCGGTGAGAGATTACCCAGATTACCTGACAACCTCATTCAGGCAGAGTTTGAGGCAAGAACCAGGCTAGGCAGAACCCTCAACACCCTGGTTATGACTGAAGTGGCTGCTTTGACGTACAGCACGGAGCCTCTTTTTAAGCTCCTAGCCAAGTCGCAAACCTTGACAGTCCAAGCGGACTTGTACGGGTTTATAGTGGCAAGAAGGAACTGCCGGAAGCACGTCCTTCAGGAAGCAACGATTCGGCACGAGCCTAACAAGTTGCTTTCCTCGTTGGGGTCTCTCGGCTAAGAGGAAACCCGAGAACCCTTCCTCCTCTAGCAAAAAGTTGAAAAAGACAAAGAGGTTCCAGCCATACCAAAAGCAGCAGCAGCAACACTTCGTTCAAGCTGTTCCGGTTGCTCAGACAGGACAATCTGCGGCACCAAAAAGACAGAACCAACCGATTCTCCTACTGTCCCCACAAGGTCAGCCCTCGACCTCTTACGCTGTTTCCCCGGCATTCAACCAGGTGTTTGAAAGCCAAGCCTTCCAAACCTTCAACAGGTTTGCCCTGCTTGGCTAGAGGTGCCTTTCGGCAACGAAGCGCAGGAAGAGCTACCAACAGGGGTAAACACTTCCGTGGAGGACGCGGAGCTCATTCCGCACAACAGCAGTGAGATCTCCCAGGTAGGAGGGAGGCTGTTCCTCTTCCGGCACAGGTGGGGGTTCAGCAAATGGGCACAGAGCATTGTGTCCAAAGGACTGGGTTGGAGTTGGATCAAAGGTCCCCCTCCACCCAAGTCATTCCTTCAGTTACCATCAAAGGAATTGGCAGATTACGCAGAGGAGCTCCTTCAGAAAGGAGTAGTGTCGAGAGTCAAGCACTTTAAGTTTCAAGGACGCTTATTCAGCGTGCCAAAGAAAGGCTCATCAAAAAGAAGAATAATCTTAGACTTGTCCCGGCTAAACTTATTCATTCGTTGCGACAAGTTCAAAATGCTGACCATCTCGCAGGTGCGGACCTTACTTCCCTGTGGGGCCGTCACCACCTCTATCGATCTTACAGACGCATACTATCATATCCCAATCGCAAGACACTTTCGCCCATACCTAGGCTTCAAGCTGGGAGACCAGGCATTCTCTTTCAAAGTGATGCCCTTCGGGCTGAATTTAGCCCCCAGGGTATTCACGAAAATAGCGAAAGTAGTGGTACAACAACTGAGATCACAAGGGATAATGGTAGTAGCGTACCTTGACGATTGGCTGATTTGGGCGCCAACTGTCGAGGAATGCCTCAGAGCCACAAACAAGGTACTTCAATTTCTGGAGGACCTAGGGTTCCAAATAAACAGGACAAAGTCCAGGCTCACTCCGGAGTCGCGTTTCCAATGGCTCGGCATTCATTGGGACTTAACCTCTCACAATCTGTCAATTCCGGTGGACAAGAGGAAAGAAATAGCCAAGTCAGTAAGGCAATTCCTCAGGAACAAACGGGCGTCAAGGAGAAACCAAGAAAGGATCCTAGGTTCTCTCCAGTTTGCGTCAGTTACAGATGTTCTGCTGAAAGCAAGACTCAAGGACATAAACCGAGTTTGGCGCTCAAGAGCAAATGCCAAATCTCGGGACAAGTTGTCAGTAATCCCGCAGATTCTTCGAAATCATCTCCGTCCATGGGCGGAGACAAAGAACCTGTCCAAGTCAGTTCCTCTTCAATATCCTCCTCCGGCGTTGATCATCCACACAGACGCGCCTCTAAGCGGATGGGGAGGATACTCTCAGTTCAAAAAAGTTCAAGGAACTTGGTCACCTCAGTTCCGCCAGCTCCACATAAACGTATTGGAGGCTATGGCAGTATTTCTCACTCTGAAGAGGCTCCTTCCACCAAAGAATTCTCATATAAAACTGGTATTGGACAGTGCAGTAGTAGTACACTGCATCAACAGGGGAGGATCCAAATCAAAACATGTGAACCATGTTATGATAGCCATTTTCTCTCTGGCGAACAAGTACAAATGGCATCTATCCCCCACCCACCTGGCGGGAGTAAGGAACGTGATAGCAGACGCCTTGTCTCGATCAGTTCCTCTAGAATCAGAGTGGTCCCTGGACAACAGGTCGTTCCAGTGGATACGCTGGAGTGTCCAGGGTCTCCAAGTAGATCTTTTCGCCTCTCAAGCGAACCACAAGCTCCCTTGCTATGTGGCCCCCAACCTGGACCCTCTGGCTTATGCCACAGACGCCTTGTCCATAGATTGGAATCAGTGGAAGAAGATATATATCTTTCCTCCAGTGAATCTTCTATTGAAAGTACTAAACAAACTCAGGACTTTCAAGGGACAAGTAGCTCTAGTATCCCACAACTGGCCAAAGAGCAACTGGTACCCTCTGCTTCTGGAATTGGGTCTTTGACCTCGACGGATTCCCAATCCCAGACTATCTGAGATAGTACAAATGAGGACTGTGTTCGCTTCCTCAGGAATTCTCAAAACCCTAACTTTATGGACTTCATGAAGTTTGCGGCTAAGAAAGATGCAGATATCGATCCCCAGAATATTCTTTCCTTAGAATCAGATAAGAGGGAATCAACTTTGAGACAGTACGATGCTGCTGTTAGGAAGTTAGCATCTTTCCTGAAGGAGACAAACACCACAACCATGACAATAAATTCAGCTATATCCTTCTTCAGATCCTTATTCGACAAAGGATTAGCAGCCAGCACTATTACCACTAATAAACCAGCTTTAAAGAAAATCTTTCAGCTGGGCTTTCAAATAGACTTAACAGACTCCTACTTTACGTCTATTCCCAAAGCTTGTACTAGACTTAGACCTTCTGAAAGGCCTAGTTCAGTATCATGGTTTTTGAATGATGTCCTCAAACTGGCTTCAGATACTGACAACTCTTCTTGTTCATTCATAATGCTACTAAGAAAGAGGCTATTCTTGCTAAGTTTGGCCTCAGGGGCCAGAATTTCAGAACTGTCGGCTCTATCCAGAGATGCGGGTCACGTAGAATTCCTCCCTTCAGGAGAAGTTTTACTGTCCCCGGATCGTAGTTTTCTAGCAAAAAATGAGGATCCTTTAGCGAGATGGGCCCCTTGGAAAGTCATTCCTCTCCCCCAAGACCCTTGTCTTTGTCCAGTGATGACCTTACGAGCCTTTCTGTATAGGACATCCTCTAGATCCTCGGGTCCTCTCTTTATGAGAGAAAAAGGTGGCACTATATCAGTAAAAGGTATCAGGCAGCAGATCCTTTACTTCATTAAACAAGCAAATCCTGAATCATTTCCAAAAGCCCATGATATCAGGGCAGTAGCCACCTCTATTAATTATTTCCAGCATATGAACTTTGACGATTTAAAGAAATATACTGGCTGGAAATCGCCGACAGTTTTTAAGCGTCATTATCTAAAGTCCTTAGAATCTTTAAAATTTCCAGCAGTGGCAGCGGGAAACATAGTTTCCCCTAACACTGCACAGTAGTCGTACTTGAAGATCCAGATCTCCTTTCTACCTGCCTCAACTAATATTTCACCTAACCTGCCGTTATGCTCTATATAGTCCTTTAGCCTTAGCTGCTTATGATTATGATTATGGTGGTGTGTCCCTTATTTTTCTGCTAGGGGCGCCCACAACATTATTGTTATTTATGAACTGTCCATTTGATGCTGCTACCCTTATTTTTATGCTAGGGTAGCACATCTATTGATTTACTGTAGCTTTTAAGAGAATAATTTTTATCTAGTGAGTAAATTCCCCATGTAAACATTTAACTCGCTATCCTAGATAAGTTATCATTACTGTTATAAGTCTAATCTTAATTTAACTATAAGTCTACTAATTTTATGTTAAGTTAACTTTCTTTATGATAACTTGCAAGTTCTCAATATTATATTGTCTTAGTTCATAGTTTCATTGACACCTTCCTCTTTATTTTACAATCTTGTGCTATTTCTCTGGTACTATTTCACGCAGCGACACGAACTGAGCCCAAAAAGGGAAAAGGGGATTTTTGACGAAAGGAAAAAATCTATTTCTGGGCGAGGGTTCGTGTAACCCAGTGAAATCCCCCCCTGGGTCCCGCCCTGCAGCCCAAGATTGGCATCTAACTTCAAGGATGACCACCAGAGGCGCGGCAGTCGGCGTGGTGCGGGGCGTAGTAGTAGTAGTTGCCGTCCTTGCCTATGGATCGGCTCTCTCAGGAAGGGGATTTTGGTGTAGGAGAGTTCTAAATGGCAAGAGGTTCGTGGTAGTGGTCTCACTCGCCCCAGATAATATACAGACACCCTCTTTTTATTTAGGGTGAGCGAGTCAGTTATTCTGACATCTTCCTGATTTTGTTTTTCTCTGGTATATGTTAGCTTCATTTACCTTAGAAATAATGAACTTAAGGATTATTTCACTGGGCGACACGAACCCTCGCCCAGAAATAGATTTTTCCTTTGTCAAAATCCCTTTTTTAGTTCATACCAAGACAGATGTTCTTTAATGAAGATTTACATGAAATGTACGAGGAGGAAATTTTGGAAATGGGTCCAGATATGGTTTGGAAGGTTTGCAAAGTGCCTCGCTCGTCGATGCTGATTTTAACATTTGTAAGTTCTTTTTTGCCATCAGACATTGTTCTTGAAAGTGAAACTATGAAGGTTCGTCTTTATAGACCAAGAGTGCTCCAGTGCTTTAAATGTTTTGGTTTTGGACACTCTTCTAAAATTTGTACACGGAATAAACTTTGTGAATCGTGTGGCCAGCCTGAGCACGAGGAATGTTCAGGACTGGTAATTTGTGTGAACTGTAAGGGTGAGCATCGAGCCTGTGATAAGAAATGTAGTGCATTCAAGAAAGAACAAGAGGCATTATTAAAATCTATTGCCAAACACATCAGTGTGGGACAGGCCAAGAAGCTGTTGACAAAGAAATCTTATTCAGATGCCTTGAAGGCACAACAATCCAATGCTGCTACTTCTGGGGCCCCTTCTGGTGGGGCTCCCCGGGCCCCCACTGGTGGGGTTTCCCATGCCCCCTCTAGTGGGGCACCCCATGCCCACCCCTGGTGGGGCTTCCCATGCCCCCTCTGGTAGGGCTCCTCATGTTGCAGAGATTCTGGTCAAGCCAGGGGACCTTGTTGGTTCAAGGGTTCAAGCCGGATCTCAATATGTTGACGACTTCTCTCTGTCAGGGACATTGCCTGACACTGAGCCCTCACCTAATCCTGACATTACAGTGCACCATAGAGATGAGGGTGAGGAGATGGAGGCCCTCTCTATTTGTCAGAAGAGGGCCCTTTCTCCCTCTTCACCTCATTCACGGTCACTCAGCCATCATAGGAAAAACAAAAGCAAAACTGAAAAGGCAAGTGAGGGGTAGAACTGATAAGATCTCTCTCACCCAGACACAAATTCCTAAATTAGTAGAGAATTTTAAGATCCCTTCATTCTCTAAATAATGGCTCTCATGCAGTGGAACTTCCGTGGCTTTATACCAAATAGAGAGCAAGTTCGGGTTCTGTTTAAGGAACATGATCTATCTGCGATGTGTCTACAGGAGACAGAGTTGGGAGAGCAAACTCCCAACTTGGGTTTTAATTATTCATTTCATAGGTCTCCACCCCTGATAGGTGGACATGATCAGGGAGGCACAGGCATCATAGTCCGCAAGTCAGTTAATCACAGGGTTGTTCAATTGAACACTGTGTTGCAGGCTTGTGCAGTTCAAATTTTCAATTATAAATGGATCACTATTTGTTCTCTATACCTTGATCCATCATTAGAAAATAGATTGCAGGATGCGCAGGGTAATCCCTGTCAGCTAGAATTAAATGATCTACAGACATTGATAGACCACCTCTGGGGAGAGTCAAACTATGACCGATGGGGTTTGATAATAGAACAGCTGCTTGACATAAATGACATCACTGTAATGAATGATGGTTCCCCTACAAGACATGAAGTTTTTCACAATACTGATTCGGCCATTGACCTCACTATCAGCTCTTCGTCTTTGAGGTTAGATTACCAGTGGGTAGTAGACCAGAATGATTATGGCAGTGATCATTGGCCCATTCATTTAAAGTATATGAAAAATATTCTATCTCCATGTTTACCAAAATGGAAGGTAAGGGAGGCTGACTGGGGATTATTAAAAAAATCAACTGAAGTTGATCAGGAGATAAATGATTTTCAGAGCCCAACATCTGCTTATGAGTGTTTAATCAGTATATTGCTGTGTGGCGCCATGCTGTCTAATCCTCAAACTTCTGGTAAACCTCGGCGTCCTGTGGTACCTTGGTGGAGTGATGCATATGCCTTGAGCCAAAAGATAACAAGAACTTGCTACAAGAGATATCGTAGATATCCTTGCTTAGTCAATAAAATTATCTATAATAGAGCTCTTGCTAAGCAAAAGAAAACATTTAAGCAAGCAAGGAGGGAATCCTTTATTAGATACATAAGTGAATTGGAATATGATTCCCCTATATCATTAGTCTGGAACAGAATCCGAAATCTGCAAGGGAAATTTTTTCCACCTCCCTTGCCTATATTGAAAATTTATGGCTTCCTCATATCTGATTCTGGAGAAGTTGCAGAAATCTTTGGTAGGCATTTCTCCAATATATCTAGTGCCCTACATTACTCTCTTGCATTCAGGAATATTAGGGACGGTACCACAGTTGTTCCTCCTGTTAGTTTAAATTCAGAGTCGTATAATCTTCCTTTCATCATGAAAGAATTAGATCATGCAATCTTGTTATCTTCCCCAACATCTCCTGGGGAAGATGATATACTGTACACAATGATTTTTAATCTGCCTAGAAGTACAAAACAATTTCTTTTAGACATTTTAAAGGGATTTTGACGTAGGAAAAATCTATTTCTGGGTGATTGGCTCGTGTCGCCCTATGAAATATCCTTAAGATCATTATTTCTAGGTAAAATTAATCTAAAATTACCAGACAAAATTAAGAAAATGTCAGTAAAACTGACTCGCTCACTCTATAAAAGAAGTGTCGGTATGGGAATATAGGCGAGTGGGATCACTACCACGAGTCATTCACCATTTAGACCTTCCAACATAAAATCCCCACCAGAGAGAGCTGATACTAAAGGGTGATGCGGTCGCTACTACTACTACTACCGACGCCACGGACAGCAGCGCCCCTAGCGGTCATCCTTAATCTATGAACATCTTGTCCTGCAGGGTGGGTAAAAGAAAACAGGGTGGGTAAAAGAAAACAGGGTGGGTTTCATAGGGCGACACGAGCCAATCACCCAGAAATAGATTTTTCCTACGTCAAAATCCCTTTTTCTGGGCTCAGCTCGTGTCGGCCTATGAAATAGTACCAGAGAAACAGACAAGATGGGAATAAGAACAAATGAAACCCAATAGTAAAAAAGAGATATATAATATAAGTGAATCAGGGACATTACAGTATACAAACAAAGTACTTAAAGCTAACTTATCCTAAACAATGGTATGATAAAGAAAGCAATCAATATAAAGTACTTAAAATTAACTTATATTAGACATAGTAATACATAATAGTGTAATGGCAAAAACAATAAAGAATGATTCACTTAATTAAGATATTTACAAAATATACAAACTCATTGTGTTCTACCCTAGCATAAAAAAAAAGGGTAGAAACACTGAAGTACATTATATGTACATAACGTGGATGTCCCTAGCAAAAAAATAAGGGACAATCCACCAATATGATTCTAGCGGCTAAGGCTAGAGTATTCCGAGTAGCATGGCAATAGGGTGAGGCATGTTGGACGAGGTAGGTAGAAAGGAGACCTGGATCTATACTACAACTACTATGCAGTATCAGGAGAAACAATGTTTCCCGCTGCTACTGCAGAAAATTTTAAAGATTCCAAGGACTTTAGGTAATGACGTTTAAAGACTGTCGGTGATTTCCATCCAGTATACTTTTTAAGATCCTCAAAGTTCATATGTTGGAAGTAATTAATTGAGGTGGCTACTCCTCTGATGTCATGTGCTTTTGGAAATGAATCAGGGTTGGCTTGTTTAATGAAGTAAAGGATCTGTTGTCTGATTCCTTTCACTGATAAAGTGCCACCTTTTTCTCTCATAAAGAGAGAACCTGAGGATCTAGAGGATGTACGAGATAGAAAGGCTCTTAAAGTTGATACTGGGCAGAGAGAAGGATCTTGCGGAAAGTGGGATGGACTTTCCAAGGAGCCCACCCTTGCAAGGGGATCCTCATTTTTAGCTAAAAGCTACGATCCGGGGAAAGTAGAACTTCTCCTGAGGGGAGGAATTCCACATGACCCGCATCTCTGGATAGAGCCGACAGTTCTGAAATTCTGGCTCCTGAAGCCAGGCTTAACAAAAATAACGTCTTTCTAAGAAGCATTATGAATGTGCAAGACGAGTTGTCAGTATCTGAGGCTAGTTTGAGGACATCATTTAAGAACCATGAAACTGCAGTAGGCCTTTGAGAAGTCTAAGTCTAGCACAGGCTTCGGGAATAGACGTAAAGTAAGATTCTGTTAGGTCTATTTGGAAACCCAACTGAAAGATTTTCTTCAAAGCCGATTTATGAGTAGTAATAGTGCTAGCTGCTAAAGCCTTTTGATTTTCAAACAAGGACCTGAAAAAGGATATAGCTAAGTTAACTGTCATGGTTGTAGTGTTTGATTCTTTCAGGAAGGATGTCTAATTTTTTAACAGCTGAGTCATATTGTCTAATAGTTGACTCTCTTTTATCTGATTCTAGAAAGAGGATGTTTTGTGGATCAATGTTAGCATCTTTTTTAGCCGCAAACTTCATGAAGTCCATAAAGTTAGGGTCTGAAGAATTCCTGAGGAAGCGAACACAGTCCTCATTTGTACTGATTGCGACAGCTTGGATTGGGAATCCGTTGAGGTCGGAGACCCCCAATTCCAGAAGCAGAGGATACCAGTTGCTTTTTGGCCAGTCTGGAGCAATCAGAGCTACTAGTCCCTTGAAAGTACTCAGCTTGCTCAAGACTTTCAAAAGAAGATTCACTGGAGGAAAAACATAAATTTTTCTCCATTGATTCCAATCTAACGACAGGGCGTCCGTGGCATAAGCCAGAGGGTCCAGGTTGGGGGCCACATAGCAAGGGAGCTTGTGGTTCGCTTGTGAGGCGAAGAGATCTACTTGGAGACCTGGGACTCTCCGGCATATCCACTGGAATGACCCGTCGTCCAGGGACCATTCTGATTCCAGAGGGACTGACCGGGGACAAAGCGTCTGCTCTCACATTTCTTACCCCCGCCAGGTGAGTGGCGGACAGATGCCATCTGTGTTTGTCTGCTAGCGCAAAGATGGCTATCATGACATGATTCACGTGTTTGGATTTGGACCTTCCTCTGTTGATGCAATGTACTACCACTGCACTGTCCAAAACTAGTCTTAGATGAGACTTCTTCGGGGGAAGGAGTCTCTTCAGGGTAAGAAATACTGCCATTGCTTCCAGGACGTTTTTGTGAAGCTGGCGGAACTGAACTGACCAAGTCCTCTGAACTTGTTTGAATTGAGAATATCCCCCCCATCCGGACAGGGAGGCATCCGTGTGAATGGTTAACACTGGAAGGGGATATTGAAGGGGTACTAATTTGGCAAGATTCTTCACTTTTTTCCATGGACGGAGCTGATTGCGAAGGATCTGTGGAATTACTGACAACTTGTCTCGAGATTTGGCGTTTGCTCTCGATCGCCAAACTCGATTTATATCTTTCAGCCTTGCTTTCAGGAGGATGTCTGTCACTGAGGCAAACTGAAGAGAACCTAGGATTCTTTCCTGGTTTCTCCTTGATGTTTGTTTGCATTTGAGAAATTGTTTCACAGACTTGGCTATTTCTTTTCTTTTGACCACCGGAATTGACAGATTGTGGGAAGACAAATCCCATTGGATTCCTAGCTCCGGAGTCTGGATTTTGTTTTGTTTATCTGGAACCCCAGATGTTCCAGAAATTGAACTACCTTCTTCGTGGCTTTGAGACATTCCTCGACCGTTGGTGCCCAGATCAACCAATCGTCGAGGTATGCTGCTACCATTATCCCTTGAGTTCTCAACTGTTGAACTACCACTTCTGCTACTTTCGTGAATACCCTGGGGGCTACATTCAGACCAAAGGGCATCACTTTGAATGAGAACGTCTGATTTCCTAGTTTGAAGCCTAGGAATGGACGGAAGTGTCTGGCTATAGGGATATGATAGTATGCGTGTAAGATCGATGGAGGTTGTGACGGCCCCACGGGGAAGTAAGGTCCGTACCTGCGAGATGGTGAGCATTTGAACTTGTCGCAACGAATGAAAGAGTTTTAGCTTTGACAAGTCTAAGATTACCCCTTCTTTTTGTTGAGCCTTTCTTTGGCACGCTGAATAAGCGACTTGAAATTTTAGATGCTTGACTCTCGCAATAGCTCCTTTCTGAAGGAGTTCCTCCGCATAATCTGTCAATTCCTTTGATGGTTCCTGATAGAATGATTTGATTGGAGGAGGATCTTTGATCCAACTCCAACCCAATCCTTTGGACACGATGCTCTGTGCCCATTTGCTGAACCCCCACCTGTGACGGAAGAGGAACAGCCTCCCTCCTACCTGGGGAGCCTCACTGTTGTTGGGCGGGTTGACCTCCGCGCCCACCTCTGAAGTGTTTACCTTTGCAGCTCTTCCTGTGCCACGTTGGCGAAAGTGGCCCCTTGCCCTGCTACCCCTAGAGAACCTATTAAAGGTTGGGTAGGCCTGGCTTTCGTACATTGAATTGAAGGCCGGCGAGACTGCGTAAGAGGTGGAAGGTTGACTTTGAGGAGACAACAGGAGGATGGGTTGCGTCTGCTTTGAAGTAGACGGCTGTCCCTGTTGTGTAACTGGGACGGCCTGAACAAATTGCTGTTGCTGCTGTTGCTTCTGGTAAGGCTGGAACCTTCTTCCTGTCTTCTTTAGCTTCTTACCAGCAGCAGGGGCGGTCTCTTGTTTCCTCTTGGAAGAGATGCCCCATCTGGCTCTAAGGCTCTGGTTAAGCCTAGCAGCCTTGTGGTGCACCTCATTCACAGAGGCCTCTGGGAAGAGGTCCGCACCCCACATGCTGGAAGCTAAGAGTCTATTAGGCTCATGCCTGATAGTTGCCTCCTGCAAGACATGCTTTCGGCAGTTCCTTCTAGCTAGGAAGAAGTCAAAAGCATCAGCTTGGACTGTCTGAAGCTGTGATTTAGCCAGAATCTTGAATAAAGGTTCTGTGGCGTAAGACAGGGCAGCCATTTCCGTAATGATCAGGGAGTTAAGAGACCTCCCAAATCTTGTACGGGCATCAAATTCTGCCTGAATAAGGGTATCAGGCAGTCTTGGAAGCTTCTCGCCAAACTGATCCATTACGCAGTCTGGCTTAAGCTTACCTACTGAGAACGTGGCAGGCAAGTTCTCCCACAATTCTCCAAAGGCCGGGAAGAGCGGAGAAGTAGATTCCGCTTCCCTCAGCTGTGGCATGGGCTCGTCCTTGAGGACTGCCTGAAGAGTTGCCTCAACTACTTTGGTAGCGAACGGAAGAGAAGCCTCCTCCTCCGTAGCGAAAATAGTGAATGGACTCTTGAATGCTTGGAGTTTGGTGTTGGTACACTCCCAATCCTCCAGGCAGTGAACCCATTCCCGCTGTGCGTGATCCCTACTATACAGCACAGTCTCTCGGGAGATCTTATCCTCTCTAGTGAGAGCAGCAACGGTCAGCCTAGCATACCCAATGAAAGGCTGAGTCAGTCCGGGAGGATAGAACTCGAAGTCCTCAATCCTTCGAGTTCCACACTCCGGGATAGAAATCATGCCGTCCTTGAAGGGGGCATAAGCGGCCACTCTCCATGGGTTATCCATGGAGAAGGCTGGTAGGGATTCGTAGGGAGGTAACTGTAAAACACCAGTACCTGCTACAGGGGAGCTTGGCTGAGGAGCCTGGTTAAGACCAGCAAAGCGGTCATCGTGCTCTCTAACTCGGTTAGAGAGATCTTGAATGGACTGGCCAGACTGGTTGATGGTGTTTGACAGCTGTGCAAACATCTGTTCAAACTTAGAGCCCAGAGAGCCAACCATCTCTCCCACTTGTTGCATCACAACTGCTGAAAAGGTGGTGGGATCAAAGGAGCTCGGTCCCGCCACCCCAACAGGAGTTACCGGAGTAGATCCGGTAGATGCCGGAGAAGGCGTTGGCTCGGCCGGAGCGCAAGCCTTCTCCTTAGAAGCCTTGCTTCTAGAGCTCTTAGAATAGGAAGAGCTAGGCTTTGCTTTCACCGCGTCAGCGTAGGAAGTCGTAGACTTCATAGCTGAAGAAGACGACGACTTCTTAGAAGTCGTCTTATGCAGTGTCTTCTGTTCTCTCTGTCCCTTCACCTTCGGGGGTACAGAAAGAGCGGGAGAGCGGGCAGGGATCTCAGATCCCGTGAAGCCTTGGAATGAAGCAGAAGAAGGGACAGGGGAAGAAGATCCAGGAGCACCCAAGGAAAGACCTTGGGCGCCCGACACACCTACCTCAACCAACAAATCCTCTGCCCCTACCGCCATAGGCTCAATATTCAGGTCCAGGTTGGCCACATCTGGGACCGGCTCCTGCGTGGAGACGGACCCGAACGCCTGCTGCACCTCCTGCTGAATCGAGGCTATGAGAGGGGCTGCCGAGATGGGGTCCACGTAACCGGTCGACTTGCCACCGGGGAAGATCTGAACGGCCAGCTTCTTATCAAGAATATACGGCTGGCCCTTGGCGGCGTTCTTCCCGAAGCCGCCCACCAAAGCCCTCAGGGTTGCCAGGGCGACTTCCTTCACGGCGGCAGCCTGAAAGAGAAGGCGATATGAAGCTTCTAACGGCGGAGATAGGGTTTAACAAAGCTTAAAACTAAGTGTTAGTAGTGATAAGACCAAGAAAAGTCTAAGAGTAGACTTACCCCACCCAAAAGCTGACTAACGAGGTCGTAGCAGATGGTGCAAGCCTCCGGGTGCCAAACGGTCAGTCCGTTGTAGGTGGTGGCACACGGGGCGTGGGTCCATACTCTTCATGGGCGCAGGGTCGTACAACGTCGCGTTGCAACCTGGGACCTGACAGTTGGTAGCCTGTAAGTGGAGAGATACATGAGTATCAGGTGCACACTTACAGCCTAACAAATACTCCGCTGCATGCTGGAGCATGTAAGTTAGATTAAACCAGAGCCCCGCCCTAATACGTGTGGTAACTAGGCGGTTGGAGTTGGTCTAAGGCTACGCCGGAGACAGGAAAAAGATTCCAACCAGGAGTGGTGAGGAGCCATGAAACCACGACGGAGAATGACGGAGATAGTACATAAATTAAATTAAAACTAAAATTCACCGTAATATTAAGGGTATATCCGTATATAACGAAGTATAAAATTTTCCGTCTACTAGAAGAGTGCCCGGGTAAGGAGCGAGCTCTCCTCCGGTAGCGGAAAACAGGATATAGTAGGCAAGCAACAGACCACTAGTAATTGTCCACCCCGCCCACTGGCGGAGCCAGACGGACCTATAGCCAAAGAGGCCCCCGGCTTCAGCGGAGGCTCCGTCCGTTACGGTAGGGGAAGGGTGGGACTGAGGCTATAGGTGGGGAGTCCCGGCGTAACATGGCGGGAGAGAGAGAGAGGGGGGGGGGGTGGCCTGTAATAAACGATGAACGTAAATATAATAAGCCCATAAGTATAAGATGTCCCAGTATGGGAGACCGGGAAATCTTAACACGAGGCGGCACACGGCCGCCACGAGTCAACCGGGAGACCGTATATGACCTATAAAAAGGAAAATACTGGTCCCTGGAAGACTAAAAAACTAGAAAATACTACTTATGAGGCACTTAACTTAGCCGAAGCAATAGCAGCATGTTCCATCGTAAATGATGAGATAAATCCAAGAAAACAACACGAGAGGAAAAAAGCACTCTAGCGCTGTGAAGCTAATGATTAAGGATGACCGCTAGGGGCGCTGCTGTCCGTGGCGTCGGTAGTAGTAGTAGTAGCGACCACATCACCCTTTAGTATCAGCTCTCTCTGGTGGGGATTTTATGTTGGAAGGTCTAAATGGTGAATGACTCGTGGTAGTGATCCCACTCGCCTATATTCCCATACCGACACTTCTTTTATAGAGTGAGCGAGTTAGTTTTACTGACATTTTCTTAATTTTGTTTTTCTCTGGTAATTTTAGATTAATTTTACCTAGAAATAATGATCTTAAGGATATTTCATAGGGCGACACGAGCTGAGCCCAGAAAACAGTTTTTGGCTTTCAGGAACTTCACCAGAGTCTTGGAAGATATCTGTTATTGTACCTGTTTTAAAACCTTTTAAAGATTCCTTCCTTCCCTAAGAACTATAGGCCAATTGCTCTAACTAGTTGTGTTAGCAAGATATATGAGAGGATGGTCAATGTTCGACTTGTGTGGTATTTGGAGTCTAAGAATCTTTTATCTAATCGGCAGTTTGGCTTTAGGAAAAATAGAAGTACTTTTGACCCTTTGATGTTCCTTACTCGGAAGATATAGAATGCTTTTGTCGTGCAAAACCAGACTATTGCAGTGTTCTTTGACCTAGAAAAAGCCTACGACACTACCTGGTGAGAGGGGGTATCATTATGCAACTTTTTGACTGGGTTATTGTGGGCAATTTGTTCTGTTGTCTTAAAGATTTTTGTCAGAACGTTACCTGAAGGTAAGAGTGGGCTCTTACATTTCTTCTGCTTACCCTCAAGAAGAAGGGTTACCTCAGGGAAGCGTCCTAAGTCCAACATTCTTTAATGTAGCTGTCAACGGTCTACTAGAACAAGTTCCTGTCGGGGCGCATGGTCTGGCCTTTGCTGATGATTATGCAATAATCTGTAGTAAGTCTACAGCTGTCGAAGCTTGTCAAAAGATCCAGACTGCTAATAATGCTGCAACATTATGGGCCAGTGCTAAAGGGTTAAAATTTTCACCAGAAAAAACCAAAGCTATTCGATTTTGTCGATTAAGAAGAGTGGAAGAGATCCCTACGTTGTTTTTAAATGGTTCCATTTTACCTTATGAAGAAAGCATTAAGTATCTAGGTGTTACATTTGTTAAAAAATTAACTCTTACTCAACATGTTAATAAAGTTGTGTGTAACGTGAAGCTTCTTCTTAATATTCTTAAAGTTGTGTCAAATTTTAATTGGGGGCAGATTGAATCACCCCTCTGAGGATGTGCCAGGTTTTATGCCTAAGCAAAATTGATTATGGTTGTCAAGTTTATGGTTGTGCTTGCAAGACAACACTACAGAAATTAGATGTTGTCCATAATATGGCTTTACGTATATGTACAGGAGCCTATAGAACTTCACCAGTAGAAAGCCTATATGTGAGTCAGGTTTTCCCCCACTATTTATCCGTAGGGAGGAATTAGGCTTGAGATGCATATCAATAGTACTTACGTCAAAGCTGAACCCCAACTATAAGCATGTTACAGAACCAAATGATAGAGCCCCAAATAGACCTAGACTGCCAAAGCCACTTGAAGTTCGACTAGCAAGCTCTGCTAGGGAGGTGGGATTACTACCTCCTGCAGTAGCTGAAATTTTGCCCTCAAAGTTTCCTGCTTGGAATAGACCATGCTTAGAGATCCACCCAATTAGGAACAGCAGGAGCAACAGTTCTGGTGATTAGTTGAGGGCAAGTTTCTTGGATCATGCTTCCAAACATGGTGATTCTTATCATATATATTGATGGCTCGAAGCGTTCTGATGGTATTGGTTGCTCTGTAGTGACAAGTGATAATATCATTAAAAAGAAGCTTTCATCTAATTCTTCTGTTTTAACAGCTGAACTGCTGGCAGTTTTGACTGCCCTTAAATATGTTTTTTATAGTTCTTGTACTAACAAGGTTTTTACCCATTTTACCGACTCTTTGAGTGTTTTAGCCTCTCTTAGAAGCCTGGTCTCTTGCCACCCTTTAGTGCAAGAAGTACAAGATTGGTTTTTCTCTTAATTAATAGAAGAGGTTTTTCTGTTAGGTTTTGTTGGGCTCCCTCCCATGTTGGAATTGTTGGGAATGAGCAAGCCGACGCTGCCGCTAAGGGCTGCAACTAGGCTTAGGCACATTTCCAACATGGGCGTCCCTGTTTATGGTTTTAAAAGTACCATTCGATTTTATTGTAGAGACCAGTGGCAGGTCCACTGGTCTACTTTAGATAATAATCTTAAATTAAAGTCGATTAGGCCTATTGTTCATCCTTGGCCTCATAGCTGGATGGATAGAAGGTTCGAGATAGTTTCAACTAGATTGCGTATTGGCCACTCTAAATATACCCAAGGATATGTAATGATGAGTCGAGCAGACAGGCAGGTTCCTCACTGTTCCACCTGTCATGTGGATTTGACTGTGGTGCATATTTTGGAGGAAAGCCCTTATTTTGAAAACAAACGTAGAGCTTGTTTGCTGGCAAATAAGACTTGCCAGTATTTTAGGTGAAGGTGGTCAGGCAGAGCAAATTATGACATTTTTTAAAAATATTAATCTTTTTTACAAATTGTAATTTTGTTCTCTTAATTGTTCTAGGTTTCTTGTTTGACTTTTATGAATGAATGAATTGTATGTTACGGTTGCCTTAAGAACAGAACCCCCGTCGTAACCCGGGGACTGCATGTACTTGGTTACACCAATCCATGTTCACCTCTTTTTATTTATGAGATGTTGCCCACAGGTCTATAGACACATTTTCCCTATGTCCTGTGGTGGCTGCCCAACAAGTTGTGTAGCTCATCCATTGTCCTTGACCAGGCAGTTTTGTATCTTACCTAAGGTGATTGTGTGGAAGAGAGAATGAGTGAGTGGGCTGGTCTGTTTCTTTCTCTTTTTTCTGTTCTTCCTTCGGGCAGGTTGAGGAATAGACACATCATATGCTGGACTGGTCTAATTCAGGTGAGTATGGTAGTCATACTGATAGTTTGTTTGCTGATTATATTCATGAATAATCAAACCCTCTATTCAGTAGCAAATATACTCCACTCTCTAGCAATTGGGTGTCAAGTGTAATAACAGGCCTCTATGATTATATGGTTTGTTATTGAACAGTTAGAATTTTCTTTAATCCCTTAAATGCAATGAATCTGCTCATATATCATTGTATTGCAACCCGGATGACTGAGTTGTAGATATCCGCATATCTATCTTCTCACGGGCATTCGTCCACCTCCTTTGGAATTCATTTCGTTCTGGGAGGTGGTTAGTTGGTTAACTCCCAGCTGGTTTAGGAAGTCTATACCGCCAAGTATAAATCTACCCTATCGTTAAAACCAAAGGTTTGTTCTGCATATGAACAAATGACAAATTTAAAATCAATTTGTATTTTTCATAGCTAACAAACCTGAGGTCTTAACGTATACTGCCCACCTCTAGCCTTCCCCTCGCTTACTTTTTATTTCTTTTATTTCTTGGGTGCGGGAAAAGACCAAGCATCATACGGTTTGCACAATCGTTGACCAGCTTTCACCTTGTACGTGCAGGCGTTGCCAAATCTCACAGGTTCCTTACTTACAATCTCTGACTGTAATAACCGGTTACCAGCTGCGCTTGGAAAAATATCCTATTGTTAAGACCTCAGGTTTGATAGCTATGAAAAATACAAATTGATTAAAAAATTGGTCATTTTTTAATTATTAATATTTCATATTAAACATTTCCTTCCAGGTGCACAAGTAATACTGATTTAGCTCTTCTAACAGCAAACCTCCTCTTGAAAGATGCTGGGGATGCTAATCCCAGTGTGAGGAGTGCTAGTATATTGGCCCTCGCTGCATTACCTGGAATTGAAGAAAGCACTGTAAGGGCTTTAACTGCTGCCCTTTCAGATCAAGCGGCTCAGGTAAATCAGATAAATTTACCATTTCTTTTTATGAATTTTCAGAATATTTGTGCACGGAAGGAATAATAATTATTGCACCTTAAATAAAGCAACCTAGGTAATATTTGGGGAATTAGGGGGTTGCATTTTATCTTGTTATAAAGACATCTTGATCTTCATGGTGGGAATAACTTTTCTAATATGTTTATTGCTTTAGAAGAGTGTATTATGTGTTTGCTATGCTTTTTGGGGTTGATTTTTTTTTCTCTAACTCTGTAGAGAAAAACAGAACTAGAGAGGTTGCAAGGGACATGAACCACCTTGTGTAATTTTCTACCTGGATTAGTATGGTATCATATTAAAATATTCTGGAAATAGATTGTCCTATTTAATTCTGACTTACTTATCTTTAAAAAATTTTCTCATGAGCAAAAAATACTTGAAGATTACATTGTTACTCTTCTTGGAAAGTTTTCCCAGTATGTATTGTAAAATTGCTGAAAAAAACACCAAATCTCATTTTTAGCCTTCTACAGAGCCTGTTCATGTGGTTTGTTCATAAGGGAAAGATGAAGAACAAGGAAAGTTAAAGTAATAGGATATCAAGGTGGGAATAGACCAAAAGGAACAAATGAAAGTAAAATAAAGAAAGCAGTAAAGCTGTGAGCTTAAGAAATGCTTTAAAGAAACTAAAATCAATCTTCAGTGTATTGGCCAAGTAACTGTAGATTATACCCCCTACAGGCCTTTCAAGGGAGTAAGATGCCTCTCAATTGAGGTACTATAAGTAATATTGCCACCAGATTTCCTTGCTTTGAAGCTTCAGCTTTAGAAACACTGTCATCTTGCGGACAGGGGTAACTGCTGTGAATTTTAACATTTTTATCACTACCATAGCATTTTTTTATGCATCTGTATTTTTCTTATTCATCTGTATACAGTAGACTCCCCATATTCACAGGGGATGTGTACCAGACCCCTCCACAAATATAGTTTAAATCTGCAAATACTTAGAACCCCCTGTAAAATGCTTATAATTACCTATCTTGAAAGTTCAAATACCAAATGTATACTACCATGAATAACATTCTACATCAAATTTACTGTAAATTATGATCTTATTAGTGTATTAATCTTTGAGATTATATTATTAATATCATTTCAAAGCCATCTTAAACATTAGTACCCTTGAAGATATATACATAGGTAAGTACTTCCAACACTTCCAGCCAAAACAGAGAGAGATAGAGTTACCACTATGACGTACATATCTTGTGGGGCAAGAGAGAGAGAGAGAGAGAGAGAGAGAGAGAGAGAGAGAGAGAGAGAGAGAGAGAGAGAGAGAGAGAGAGAGAGAGAGAAAAGAGTTGTCTTTACGTATTCATGGTATTTTTCTTTGAGAAATATCAACAAATTACTGTATTTTATATCAATTTCATTATTAAATGCACTTTTTGTTATAAAACTTAAAAAAACAGGTATAAGCATTATTAGTGGGTTTTTCTTGGGGTTGGAATAACAAAATAGGCAGTTCTTAGCATTTTTATAGAGGTTCTAAGTATTTGCAAATTCTTGCTATTCACTTGGGGGAGGGGGGTGTTGTCTTGAATGCATCCCCTGTGAATGGGGGTTCCACTGTATTAAGGAGACAGAGAGAGAATTATGTAAAAATCATTGGCCTGCAAATCAGCAACACGCCCCATCTTTCACATTAACTTGACATTTGTTCCTACACATTATACAAACCCTCAGTCCTTTACATGAGGAATTACTTTCAGTGTAGGCTGGAATTATGGCTGTTAAATTCTTGAACTAGGTGGTTAGGGAGTAACTATCGTCTGGTAGGCGGGTAGGCCCGCCTACTTGGATGTAAACACTCCACTTTGTTTTCGGTCGTCTTCTGGTGAAGATGTTTATTTACCAGCTCTTGCTGACTAACCGTTAATACAATTTCCTGGTAGGATCTAATTTATAATTTTGAATAAATATGTTTATACTATGTTTGATATTAATAATTAATTGACTTTAATAATTAATACGCAGACCACACTTTTTGTAATAGCCTTGATAGCTGTCTTTCTACTTTGTGTTAAGGGTCGACAGCAAGGGTGTGCCAACATCTTTATTAGTTCATATTTTCACCCTTTAATGTTAGGACGAGACATGTATTAATCCGAAATTTACGCTTACGCTTTGGAAATTACAGAGGGGATTTTTGGAGGTTTGTCCTTTGTTTCTTCTGGTAATTCCTCTTTTCCTTCATCCTTTTGCTAGCTATCAGACGAAGGTAGAAGAGGGACCATGTGGTGTTGGTGTTTGAGGGATCTCCTCTCATTTCGGAGGGTGGTGCCCTTGGATGCAAGAGGCGTATCCTTATTACTTTACATCATATATTATTTCTTTAGAGGTTAACGGTGGTGAAGTTGATTACAGCAGTAGATGGTTGGATATCTCTTTGAGTTGGTTATCGTAACCTTGGAATTGTACCTGTGACTCATAGCATGCTGTGATATTGGTCCTCGAGTGTGTGTACTGTCTCCCTACTGGAAATCATTTCATTTACTGCTGCTATCCTGTAGTTTTGTCACTGGAAAAGCCTTTGCTGCTGACCTGTGATTATTAACTCTATTCCTGCTGGTAAATGTAACCTCATCCTGTAGATGTCTTGCAGAAGGGAAGGTAGTCTCTCCCCCTAAGAAGTCTCGTTAATGGACTTCTAAGGGTTTGCCACCTCGAACTTAGGAGGCAGTTGGGTCTTCTGCTGGCTCTCCCATTCCTTCGGGAACAGGAACTGTCATGCTCTCGATAGGGCTTAGCATGTTGGGAGCCATAGAAGCACAAACTTCGGTTTGCACTTCTGCCGCTAGTTCTAGAGGTTCTGCCCCTAAGATTAGTTCCGTGTTGGGCGTTCGTTTGCGAGTTCCCCGAGCGCACATAAATCTTCGGATTCACGTGCATCCAGAGTCAGTGACTCTTGAGTCCACTCACCGTTACGACTCTGGTACGGGGTGGAAGAAAGGAGCGAGTCGCCCAGGTGACTCGCGCCTTGCCGGTGATTGCTCGAGTCCCAGGGTTGATGTGACGGTCCCGCGGGACCAAGCACGCAGAGACCAGTAGGGAGTCCACCATTCAGTCCTCTTGAGAGGTTTCAGCCTCAATGAGGACTTGGATGTGTGGGAGGACGGTACTGGCTCTTTCCAGTCAGGTGGACGCTAAGACCACCGGTCTCAGTGGCAGTAAACGTTTTGCCTGCCGTGCGAGTTTCGTAATCTTCCTTGGGAAAGCGTTTTCTCCAGACAATAACCCTTTTTTAGACTCGGGTCGTGGCCATCACTGCAGGTTGATGGCTGCTGATAAGTCACTTCATCTGCTAATTCCGCTAGCAAGGAGAGCGAGAGCATCCAGTCTTCCTCACCTATTCCCTCTTATTTCCTGTGGCTACGCCAGGAGGGGCGAGGTGAATAAGAGGAATCCTGCAGAGTGATCCTGGAGGGATCTTAGGTCCTACCGGACATACGTCCACGTCATTGAGGAAGGATCTTATGTCAAAAGTGGAGACTATGTCTCCATGGCTTTTTCTTTCCTTTGGACAGATTTCAATTTGCAGTCCCCTATGGGTTCTTGTGTTTTGGGAGCCTCAAGTGCATATTCTATTGAATTGTACTCTCATTCCAGTCATAAATAGTTGCATTTAGGACTGGTTTTTATGCCCATTCCTCCTTGATTTCTACAGGAGTCGAGGAGGGGCCCCACCCCGATGATCATTAGATGAAATTGGGGTTCTCAGCGAGCGCTTAAATTCTTTGGAATTTCTAGCACTCTCCGAGTGTTTTGGTCTTCTACGATCTGTAAACACTCGGGCGAGATGAGAATTCCTGATGATTGTTACTACAATACCCGGGAATCTTGCTGAATGCTCGAATTTCTTGGAATTTCTGGTATTCTCAGAGTGTTATGGTTTTCTGTAATTTCTAAATATTAGGGCGAGACAGACATTCCCAGTACTAATTGTTATTACGAAAAATGATATTGTTATGATACAATAAAGTATTGTACATACTTACCTGGCAGATATATTCTTAGCTATAGTCTCCGACGTCCCGACAGAATTCAAAACTCGCGGCACACGCGACAGGTAGGTCAGGTGATCAACCCTCTCCCGCCGCTGGGTGGCGGGACTAGGAACCATTCCCGTTTTCTAATCAGATTTTCTCTTCCACCTGTCTCCTGAGGGGAGGCTGGGCGGGCCATTAATCGTATATATCTGCCGGGTAAGTATGTACAAACTTTTATTGTATCATAACAATATCATTTTTGTACATGCAACTTCTCCGGCAGATATATACTTAGCTGATTGGCACCTTTGGTGGAGAGTAAGAGACAGCTAAATACTATATATAATAAAAAACAGGAAAACAACATATGTTGTAGGTATAAAGAAAAAACCTTGGTTCCTACCTGAATGGGCAGAAGACTTCATGGATACTGTCTATGAGTTTGCTTGCCTCAAGAGCTTCGGCGAGGATGAGACCTGTGACCGAAAACCCTTTTGGATCTAGTCAATGGGGGCTGGCCCACTTATTTGACAGAGCCTTTTTGTGGATCGTGCCAATGGCGCTGACCCACTTACATGGCAGAGCCTTAACCTGTATCATATCAATGGGGACTAGCCCTCTTACATGACAGAGCTTTAGGTACCAAAATACAACAAGGAGCACAACAGCCAATCCCGACCACCTGACCAAACTAACATTGCTAGACTACGATTTGAAAGGGGTACCCTTCCAATACCCTCTTCCAAACAACCATAAAAACACATCACAAGCCGTTAAAAAATGCCTAACCTACTCTAAACTAGATAGGATTAGCTTCAGCTCCCTCTCCCAGCAATGAATCCGCAGATACGTAAGCTCCAAGTGAAAAGCACTTCTCATATGTCACTCGTACGTCTCTCAAATAAGGAGATGCAAAAACTGAATTACACCTCCAGTAGGTAGACTCAACGAGAGTCTGGAGAGACAGGTTTTTGTGAAATGCCAAAGAGGTAGCTATGGCTCTCACCTCATGAGCTTTCACTCTTTGGAGCTTGAGGTGCTCGTCATCACAGGAAAAATTAGCTTCCTTAATTACGTCCTTGATGAAAAAAGCTTGGGCATTCTTAGAACTGGCTCTCTTCGGATCTCTAACCGAGCACCAGAGACTCTCCGTATTACCTCCTAGTTGTCTCTTCCTCTCAAGATAAAATTTGAGGCTTCTGACTGGACACAAAGTCCTCTCTAGTTCTCTTCCTGCAATCGAAGACAGTCCCTTAACTTTGAAAGTTCTTGGCCATGGTTTAGAAGGGTTCTAATTCTTTGCCAGGAAAAGGGGTTTGAAGGAACAAATTGCTGAGTCCTTCTTGAACCCAACTTTGCCTTCTAAAGCTTGTAGTTCGCTAATCCTTTTAGCTGAAGCTAGGGCAAAGAGAAACAAAGACTTCCTTGTTAAGTCTCTAAAGGAGGCTGTATGCGGAGGCTCGAACTTGCTCGATATTAAAAATCTTAGAACCACATCCATGTTCCAACTGGGTGGTCTAGCAGTCTTGGTCTTAGCAGTTTCAAAAGACCTAATCAGATCATGGAGGTCTCTCTCTTCTGAAATATTCAGGCCTCTATGCCTGAAGACCGAGGAAAGCATACTCCTATATCCTTTAATGGTGGAGACAGCAAGCTTGCACTTCTCCCTCAAGTAAAGGAGGAAGTCGGCTATGTCTGCTACAAAGGTACTGGAAGAGGATACTTTCTGAGCTCTGCTCCAAACACCTCCCACTTCGACTGGTAGACGCGTAAGGTAGAGGGTCTCCTGGCTCTTGCAATAGCCTTTGCAGCTTCGCATGAAAAACCCCTCGCTCTGACGAGTTCTTCAACAGTCTGAAAGCAGTCAGACTGAGAGCGGGGAGGTTTTTGTAAAACCTGTCGAAATGGGGCTGTTTGAGAAGATCGCTCCTGAGTGGAAGCGACCTCGGAAAATCCACCATCCATTCCAGTACCTCTGTGCACCAATTTTGAGCTGGCCAGAAAAGGGGCGATCAGAGTTAGTTTTGCTCCTTCCACTGAAGCAAACTTCCTCACTACTTCTCCTAAGATCTTGAAAGGGGGAAGAGCATACCCGTCGATTCCCGACCAGTCCAGAAGAAGACCGTCTACTGCTATGCCCTTGGGCCTGAAATCGGTGAGCAGTAGTTCTCCAGTCTTGCATTCCAATGGGTCGCAAACAGGTCTAGGTTTGGTCTTCCCCAGAGGTTCCACAGTCTGTTGCACACTTTTGGATGGAGAGTCCATTCCGTGGGAAGGACTTGGTCTCTTTTGCTGAGATCTGCCCTCACATTCCTTTCTCCTTGGATGAACCTGGTGAGGAGAGTGATGTTCCTTTCCTTGGTCCATAGAAGCAACTCCTTTGCTTTCTCATAAAGGGAGAAGGAATGTGTTCCTCCCTGCTTCCTGATGTAAGCTAGGGCTGTGGTGTTGTTGGCGTTCAGTTGCAACACCGATCCTGTGACCTGAGACTCAAAGTGAAGGAGGGCCAGATGAACTGCTGCCAACTCCTTTTTGTTGATGTGCCAGGACACCTGTTCTCCTTTCCAGGTGCCTGACACTTCTTTCGCACCTAGAGTTGCTCCCCAACCCTACTCCGAGGCGTCTGAAAATAACACTAGGCGAGGGCTTGGCACACGAAGAGACAAGCCTTGGTTGAGTCTTTGTGGGTCCAACCACCAACGGAGATCCTCCTTTATCCTCTCTGTGAGATGGAAGGAGTCCGACAGGTCTTGGGACTTCTGATCCCATTTTTCCCTCAGATAAAACTGAAGGGGTCTAAGGTGCAGCCTTCCTAAAGAAATGAACTGTTCCAACGAGGAAAGGGTCCCCAGAAGACTCATCCACTCCCTCGCGGAACATTGTTCTTTCTCTAGGAAGGCTGCCGCTTTCTGTAAGCAGCGATCCCTTCTTTCCTGGGAAGGAAACGCTTGAAAACCCCGAGAATTCATCAGAATCCCCAGATAGACAATGCTTTGCCGGGGAATCATCTGGGACTTCTCGAGGTTTACTAACAGTCCTAAGGACTGGGTCAATTCTAAAGTCAGTGACAAGTCCTCCAGACAGCGATCCTTTGACTGGGCACAAATCAACCAGTCGTCCAGATACAAGGAGATCCTTACTCCCTCCAAATGTAGCCAATGTGCTACATTTGTCATTAGGCCCATGAACACTTAAGGGGCCGTCGAAAGCCTGAAACATAGAGCCCGAAACGGGAACACTTTCCCTCGTACCATGAATCAGAGGTACTTCCTGGACGAAGAATGAATTGGTACGTGGAAATACGCATCTTGAAGGTCCAGGGACACCATCCAGTCCCCTGGACGAAGCGCCGAAAGGACAGAGGATGTTGTTTCCATCGAGAACTTCTTTATTACGAAGAAGTTCAGAGCGCTTACATCCAAACCGGTCTCCACCCTCCTGAGGTTTTTGGCACCAAAAACAGCCGATTGTAAAACCCTGGGGAATGGAGCTCTTGTACCTGTTCTGTGGCCTCCTTGTCCAGCATTTGTTCCACTAATTGCAGAAGGGCTTGGTTTCGTACAGGATCCTTGTATCTTGCCGTTAACTCCCTTGGAGTTGTCGTCAAGGGAGGCTTCTCCCTGAAGAGGATTAAGTATCCTCTCTTGAGGATGGAGAGGGACCAGGCGTCCGCCCCTCTCTGTGCCCAGACTTTGGCAAATCTCAGCAGTCTGGCACCTACTTTGGTCTGGAGGACTCATGCTTCATTGGGTCTTCCCGAAAGATCTTCTCGAAGATCTTCCTCTCCTCTCGGGCCTTCTACTCCTGAGAGAGCCTCTAGCAGCAGTCTTCCCTCGAAAAGGCTGCTGGAAAGGCAGCTTCTCCCTCTTTGTCACAGGGACCGCAGGTTTCAACCTCTTTGCCGATTGGGCCAGAAGATTCTGTGTTGCCTTCTCCAACAAGGACCTAGAGATGTCCTTCACCGTCTCTTGAGGGAAAAGGTGACTAGACAATGGCGAGTACAGCAGAGAGGACCTCTGGAGAGGAGATACAGACTTAGCCAGGAAGGAGCTGTATACAGATCTCTTCTTAAGGATGCCCGATCCAAAGAGGGACACAATTTCCGTAGAACCATCCATGACCGCTTTGTCCAAACAGGAGAGGATGCTGGATAACTCATCCATACTGACAAAGTCAGGGTCCTGAGCCCTCTTGGCCAGAGCTCCCAGGGACCAGTCCATGAAGTTGAAAACTTCCAAAGTACAGAAAAGGCCCTTGAGGAGATGGTCCATCTCACACGTCCCCCAAGAAGCCTTAGCCGAAAGTAGAGAGCGCCTTCTAGAAGAGTCCACGGGTGCTGAGAAATCCGAATCAGCAGACGAAGGAAGACCCAATCCCATGGGCTGCTTGGTATCATACCAGATACCTGGTTTTCCTGCAAGCTTCGAAGGAGGGCAGGAAAAAACAGTCTTCCCTGCTTCCTTCTTAGAAAGAAGCCACCCCTCTAAGCCCTTAAAAGCTTTCTTCATAGAAAGGGTAGGGCGCATCCTTACGAAGGAGGGGGACTTGGACAGCTTCATGCTGGAGAGCAGTGATCCTGGAGAGGGAGGGTCCGCTGGACGTAGAGAGTCTCCGAATTTCTGAAGAAGTAGAGCTGCAAGTCTCTTGTAATCAGACACCCCAGCGTCTTTAGGGGATTCCTCTTCTGAGACATCCTCCAACGTTGCAGCCGATGAAGAGGGCTTCCTAGGTGAAGAACTCTTAGCAGGAGAGGCGCTTCTCTCCCTAGAAGATTTCTTGATCCTGACTGGAGAGGAGCTTGCTTCCGATTGAGGGCGGTTGGCAGGAGTAAGGCGCCTGCTGCTAGCCTGGATCCTGCTAGGATCCTGGAACCTCCCAGGATTCTGTCGCCTGTCAGAAGAGGCGCTTGCGACCCTTAAAGGGCGTCTGGAAGGAGAAAGGTGCCTGCTATTAACTAGGCTCTTAGGCTCCTGGCGCCTGCCAGGAGAGGCGCTTGCGTCCCTTAGAGAGCGCCTGGAAGGAGAAAAGCGCCTGCCATGATACCGGCACCTGTCAGGAGAGGCGCTTGCATCCCTTAGAGGGCGCCAGGAAGGAGTAAGGCGCCTGCCATGATCCTGGCGCCTGTCAGGAGAGGCGCTTGAATCCCTTAGAGGGAGCCTCGAAGGAGAAAGGCGTTTACTGCTCTCTCGGATCCTACCAGGATCGAGGAGTCTCTCAGGCTTCTCGCGCCTGTAAGGAGAGGCAATTCTGTCCATTGGAGTGCCTTGACTGAGTACGGAGCCTGCTGCTTCCTTGGATCTTGCCCTGATCCTGGCGCCTGCCAGGAGAGGCGCTAGAGTCCTTTACATAGCGCCTAAAAGGAGTAAAGCGCTTACTGTCATCTCGGATGCCGTCCGAATCAGGGAGCCTCTCAGGCTCTTGGTGCCTGTCAGGAGAGGCGCTTCCGCCTCGCGATGCACTCCTGGAAGGTCGCTTAGAAGAGGAGAGGTGCTTGCTCGATGAAGAGCGCCTGACAGGAGAAGAAGATCCTCTGTGAAGAGTAGAGACACTGGCAGCAGAGAGCTTTGCTGGAGAGGAGCGTCTGCCAGGAGAAGGGCGCCTGCTACTGTCCGAGCGTACGCCAGAAGCAGGACGCTTAAAAGAGCTCTTAACTGTAGGGAGACATCCTTCCTGCGCGAGGTGCTCTTGGAAAAAGAGCCTACAAGAGCTGATAACTGCTGCTGGAGGCCTATCAGGAATTTCTTCGTAGATGACTGCACTCTGTCCGGAGAAGACTCTGGGGATCTAAGAGCTCTCTTCTTCTGTGAAGGAGAATACTCAGGAAAAGGTTCTGGGCTGGAGTCCAAGGCGTCTCCTGTCGGCAGCTTCCAGGCTCTCTTCAGGGGGCGCGACTTCGTAGCGGAACTCCAACCACGCCTGGGTGAGGACGAATCAGAATCCGAAAAACACTTCCTTAGGATGCTTTTCCTGTAGCTATCCAAGGCAGCCTGGGACGAATCTACAGGATCTGCCGAAGGGACGCCTGACTGTTGGGGATACTCTACATCCTCCTTGCGGCTGACGACATTCCTCCTCCCTTGGTCTTGGGAGTTTGGAAGCGGTCTAGGCCTAGGGGCAATGCGGACACTGCACATATCACTGTCCTTACCTTTGCTTTCCATTGCAAGCAACTGTGACTGCAAGTTGCGGATGGAGGCCTTCATAGCAGCCATTTCCGAAGACGAATCCTTAGGTTCGCTGCGGGGGGAAGGGGCTGAAACTACATTAGAGGCAGGAGAATTTACATCAGTGTTAGGATCTAATTCCTGATCAAGAGAGCAGGACCTACTAGAGCTTCTAATGGAAGCCTTCCTAACTCTATCCTTCTCCAATTTTCTAATATAAGAAGCCAAATTCTTCCATTCTTGCTCAGTCAAACTCTCACATTCGACACAGGTATTGTTAACAGAGCATTCATTCCCCTGACATATTACACAAATACAGTAATACCTTGGGTTACGAATTTAATCCATTCCAGAACCTGCTTCGTAACCTAAAAAATTCATAACCTAAATGTATTTTCCCATAAGAATGTTATAAAAAGCAAATAATGCGTTCCACCCGACCATGAATGACCATTTCAATTCATATTTTTCCATTTATTTTTGTTCACTAAGGTTGAAAATTCATGTAGGAATTACATAAAATTATAAAATTGAAGAATGAAATTAAATATAAACACTAGATTTAATATGCATGCACAGTAAAACCTGAACTTTACCTTTGGCGAGTGTGGCTGCTGGCTTGACGGAGACGGGAGGAGGGGAAGGGTGAGGAGGAGAGGGTTAGGGCTTGGGGGGGAAATCTCCCTCTGTGAACACTTCTGGAAGACTTTCTGGTTCTTTCTCTAGAGAGCACCGTTCACTACGATCACTAACTTTACGCTTATGCGACACTGTGTCGTCTTTCACAATTTTGAAAAAATATTTTTCTATGGAGGCTTGCTTTTGCCTGTTCTTTAAAATTTTATAGAAATGACCCACCCCATTATCGATAAACAAATTTGTTGCACTCTTACGAGCCTTTTCGCAAATGATGCTCTCACTTACGGAATCTCCTGCCAGCTGCTTCTCGTTTATCCAAACCATGAGCAAATTTTCTACATCGTCGAGAATATAAGGCTGTTGTCTCGTCAATACTGTGACACCTTTTGATGCTTTACTGGCTTTAATTTCTTCCTTTTTCTTCAAAATAGTGCAAATCGTTGATTGCGACCGCTTGAAGAATGCTGCAATGTCTTTCACGCGCTCGCCTTTATCATGCATTTGGATAATTTCCTTCTTCATTTCGACTGTAATCATCTCCTTCTTTCTTATGCTTTCCTTCTTGCTGCTTGCCTTCGTCATCTTGGGAGCCATTGTCTTTAGTATTTGGGTAATAGTAATGTATAAGCACTATCACGGAAACACAACACGTGCGCAAATCACTAAGCAAATTTGAGAGCGTATCACGGACAGATGCGTTCAATCTTACCGCCAGCGAGATAGTGAAAGAGTTATGGTTTAAAAAGGGTCAAGGGATGCGTGGGAGGAGGTCACGTGACCCTCGTTAAGTTTTGGCCGAAAAAAATGCGTTCGCAGATCCCACGCTCATCCGATGTAAACAAAGCAGGAATGATGGAAATTCGCGCATTCGTATTCCAAGTGAAATTCGTATTCCAGAATGAGGGCGTCACTTCGTAAGTTAAAAAATTCGTACACTAATCGGTTCGTAACCCAAAGTATTACTGTAGTGTGAGGGTCTACCAAAGCTTTCGGTAGCCTCACCTTACACTCCTCTTTCATACACACTAAACACAGGTGCAGCAATATCAGACATAATGACAGAATAATTCTAAGCAATATCAAAAAACGGTCCACAAAAAGCATATGCCAATCCAAAGATCAATTAACGTCACCAAAGGTCAATCCAAAAAGATCCTCAGCAAGTGAGTAGAATTACAAGCAGGAAGAACCAACAACAGATGTTGTCGGAACTGGTGACAGAGAAAATATGATTAGAAAACGGGAATGGTTCCTAGTCCCGCCACCCAGCGGTGGGGGAGGGCTGATCACCTGACCTACCTGTGTGCCGCGAGTTTTGAATTCTGTCGGGACGTCGGAGACTATATAGCTAAGTATATATCTGCCGGGGAAGTTGCCTGTACAAAATTGGGAGTCTCGCTAAGTCATTAAATTCCTTGGAATTTCTAGCAGAGTGACTTGGTTTTCTGATATTTCCTAACACTCGGGCAACAGGCATTCTCAATGAGTATTACAATAATTGGGAGTCTCGCCGACCGACTGGATCCCTTGGTTTCATTGCCACTCGCTGAGTACTTGGCTTCATCATATCGCCGAGTACCAGGGACAAGGCTCACCCAATAATTGTCTTAAAAGATTCAGTTTTTTTCGCCAAGCATGGGAATTCTTACGAATTCAAATGCTTGCCGAGCGCTCAATATTACTAGTGCTCAGATGGGGAGAAGAGCCTCTACCAGACAGATGAGTCCACTCCTCAGTCTGGTTTGGAGTTATGTAGAGCTTGGAACTCGCAGCGTCCCCTTCCAATCAGCCGGGATGGAATGATTGAAAGAGATCCTTGTTCTTTCCAGTTCCTTGATTGGAAGGACTCGCTGCAACGGGAAATTTACGAAAAACTACGTAGGACTACAGATGCCCTGAAAAGGAAACTCGACAGAAAACTAAAAAATCTTATTGATAGCAGTGATTGGACTAATTGTGCACGTCAAGATTGTGAAAATGTTGTGAGTGCGGTTGGATATGATTTATCTTTTTTTTGTAACAAGTAGACCTTCTGCTTTAATGATTGGGTCATCCCCAAGTAAATTTGAAAAATATTGTGATCTTCCGCAAAATCATGTTGACATGATTAAAGATATTGTTTACAGAGCTGCCAATGTTAAGCATGAAAGTAACTTCTCTGCTCGCTATAAGAAAAGTTTGACCGATCTTAAAAAGGACAATACTATCCACATTATAAAAGCTGATAAGTCAAATAGTATAGTAATTTTAGATAAAGCTGACTACATATCACGTATGCAAGCCCTACTGGATGATGATGTGACTTATAAAAAACTAACAAAAAATCCTCTTGATCAAGTCATAAAAAACTTCAATAGCATAATGAAAAGTATCCTTAAAGATAAAACAGAACTACTAGGCAAATTGTCAGTCAAATCTCCTTCGCTACCTTACTTGTACGGATTAGTCAAAACGCACAAAGAAAATAACCCTATGCGGCCCATTATCAGTACTGTCGGTTCAATTTCATATAAACTCTCGAAATATATCACTAAGATCTTGTCCCCGTTACTTGGAACCATCTCCGATTCTCATATATATAATTCTCTAGATTTAGTTGATAAATTAAACAAAATTGCTCTTTGCCCTACTGATAGATTCGTTAGTTTTGATGTATGCTCTCTTTTTACTAAAGTCCCTATAGACTCTATTTTAGAATATCTTAGTAATGAACTAACTCAGCATGAATTACCTCTACCTATAAGTCACATTATTTCACTCACGAGTTTGTGCATTTGTGATTGTAAGTTTATATTCAATGATGAATTTTATCAACAAATTTTTGGCATGGCAATGGGAAATCCTTTATCACCATTACTCTCAAACCTGTATATGGAATTCTTTGAAAAACGCTACTTACCTAATATCATTTATATTCCTGTAAAGTGGTATCGTTACGTTGATGATTGTTTAGCTGTTCTTCCTGTCGGTATTGATGTAAATGATTTACTCTCTAAATTAAATAACCAGGTACCATTGATTAAGCTTACTCTAGAATTAGAAAGACAATTGCCTCCCTTTCTTAGACGTTTTGATACATAGAGAACCATATCAATGTAAATTCAGTATTTATAGGAAACCGACTAACAACTTAACTTATGTTCATTTCTTCTCAGGCCACCATCTTAATATAAAAATATCAATTTGTTCCTCGGTTTTTACGAGCATTGCGAATTGTCAGTCCACAATATTTGGATCAAGAAATTGAATACATAAGAAAAATAGGGAAAGATTTATGCTATCCTTCACATATATTAGACATTTGTTATAATAAAGCCCACAAAAAGTTTTATACTGTAAATAACACACAGAAAGAAAATTCTAAGAACATTCTCAGTTTGCCTTATTTTAACGGATTTGAAACCATTAAACCATTGTTAAAAGCTTTTAATGTCAACCTTGTTTTTTCCTATAATAACACACTAAAAAGAATGTTAATAAAAAATGGCCCCAGAGAAAGCAACAACATAATATATAAAATTCCATGTATGGATTGTCCCTCATTCTACCTCGGACAGTCCAGCAAAGGCTTAGAAGTAAGGCTAAGCCAGCATAAATACTCTGTAAAAACTGGGCAAAAATCTAATGCATTATTCATTCATTTAAGTGAAAACAACCACCGAATTAATTGGACTGATAGTTCAGTAATTGCATGGTCAAGAGATGTCTTATCACGAAATCTTTTAGAATCTGCTTTAATACAACTTACTTTTCATTGTAATTTCAATGTTAGTCGTGGCCTTTTTCATTTAGACCCTTGTATCTGTAACATGTTTAAGAATGACCTCAAAGATATAATTACTGACTTGAATAAAAATCAGTTGCCTTAGAGTTATTAAAAATTTTGTTGTAATGTATGTCTGTCATGTATTGTTGAATATGGTTTTGTTTACCAAGTTCCGAATAGCTGTCACCTATAATCCTTTAATTGTCTGGAAATTGTATCTGAGATGATTGTCTTAAACCTTTAATTGCACCCATTGTTTATGCTTGTTTGGGAAGGTTTCTTATCTTCCAGGTGTGTCGGATTCTAGGTACTAATCCATTTATAATCCCTATCTGTCAGTTATACGAGCCTTCTTGTATTGTCTTTTCTCGTATTTATGTCAGTATCTGCTCAGTAAAGGACTTTTAAAGTCGAAAGATCTTGCAGACCTCCTTCGTTTATTTTTCCTTCGTGGCATTTATCTTTATTTATGGATTTATCACGTTCCTAACTTTCTGATTCAGTATATATATATTATATATATCTATATATAATAGTATATATTTATCTATATATATATATAATATATATATATATATATATATATATATATATATATATACAGGGGTCCTCGAGTTACGACGTAGATCCGTTCTTACGATGCATCGTAACACGATTTTCAGCGTAAGTCGGAACATTGAAAATACCACATGATTTAATGTAAATACCTATCAATAACAACGAGAGAACAATTCCTTACCTTTATTAGTTTGATTGGCTTGCACACTGGAGAGGAAGCTGCGGTGCTGGAGAGACTGGGGGAGGTTAGTGAAGAGAAAAAGAACCTCCAGAAGTTGCTGGAGATGCTGAGGCAGATGATTCTTGAGGTGAGGCAGAACATACTAGTACTGGAGAACATGGTCTTCCACCAAAGCACCAATAACCTTTCCATTTCAATTATTAGACCACTACGCTGCTTAGTTATCACTGTCGCTTTCATAGGAGCAGATCCTTTCACATGTTCAACGATGCGCTCTTTATCTTGATAATGGTAGCAACGGTCGAACGGCTAAGGCCAAGCGAGCGGCCAATGTTTGTTGGCGTTTCTCCCTTCTCAGATCGCTTTATAATGTCCACTTAATTTCCATGGTGATGGCCTTTCTTTTCTTCGATGCACTACCATCAGAAGAGTCCGCCTTGCGCTTGGGAGCCATAACAAAGAGCAAAAAGTTACAAAAACGATACAACACGAGGGAGAGAGAGGCAGTGTAAACAACCAAAATGGCGTATGGGCGAGGACTGAGCGTAGCGAAGCGACGCCGTCCTCTCCCCCACAAAGCGTACTTCTTTCCGCCGTGCGCCTGGAACTAGTTCGCGTTGTTTGTTTACGTTGCTTACGACGCTAAACCGCGTAAGACGGAACGACGCAAAATAATTTTTATTTTTATTTTTATTTTGGATGGGGGCGCGTTCGTAACCACGAAACATCGTAAGTCGAGACCAGCGTAACCCGAGGACTTACTGTATATATATATATAATATTATATATATATAATATATATATATATAATATATAATATAGATGTAGCCATACTACATACATACATACATACATACATAAATACAATATATATAATATATATATATATCTATATATATTATATATATATATATTATACATATATATATATATATATATTATATATATATATTGATATATGTATATGTATATGTAATAATATGTATATTTATATGTATATATGATAACACTAGTATTTGGAAGCAAGTGTATTGTTTGTTTGTATGTTTGTTTGTATGGTGTTTTTACGTTGCATGGAACCAGTGGTTATTCAGCAACGGGACCAATGGCTTTACGTGACTTCTGAACCACGTCGAGAGTGAACTTCTATCACCAGAAATACACATCTCTCACTCCTCAATGGAATGGCCGAGAATCGAACCCGCGACCACCGAGGTGTTGCGCTAATATCATACAAACAACGCCGCTGAGTAGTCTGTCTGAAATAGATGAAAATTAGTTACATGGCAATACTCACTTGTAGAAGGAAATTTAGGGAATGTCATTTTGCCCTGCGCTTCTGGGCAGCAATCATTGAGTGCGTTATGCACACTAATGCTGTCTTTTATTACAATGATGAGTGAAAAAAAGATGTAAGCAAGAAACCATGTTCATTTTTTAGACGTGTGAAAATGTAAAGAATGTTCTACAAAAGTATAAAATCATTTATACTTTTGTGTCTGTGTTTCTCATGTCTTCTTTATCTGTAGATACTTCAGTAAAAAGTTCATATGTGAAGAGGAATGAATATACTAGCCACGTAAAGTATGACCCATTTACTTTACATTTATTTCATTAACGAAAAAACCGGTTCGGTAGCCAATCCAATGTTTGTTTTGATAAGCTTCTCGGTTAAGAAGAGATTAACGGTGCTGAGAGGCAAGCACCATGAGTCCGGAACGACATAACCTGGGGACCGCCTGTACCTGTATTGGTGATGAAACCATGATACGCTGTGGTTAAACACAGGTAGCCTACCTACCCATTGAATTTTGGTTATTTAGAAGAGAAAGAAAAATAAGGGTTTTGCTTTTTTTTAATTATAAATAAAGAAAAATATAGTAAGGGTTTGAAGTTGCTGTTGAACAACCTTTAGTTTTTTTACTTGCCCTTATGTTTTAGGTTTTTGGAATGATGTTGAAATCTCATTTTTCAACTTCCTGTTTTTTTTTTTATAAGGTTCGTCGAGCTGCCGCAGTAGCTTGTTCCCGATTCTTCACACACACGCCGAATGTTGTACTGGAGTGTGGATTAGTGGATGCATTGTATGATAGCCTAAGAGACTCAGATCCAATAGTTATAAGTAATGCCATAATCTCTTTGGACACTATTCTAAAAAATGAGGGTGGAATGGTTATCAACAAAAATATTGCACATTACTTATTGGGAAGAATTTTACAATTTTCTGACTGCAATGCTGTTTACATTTTAACACTTCTTCTTAGGTAAGTACACATTTGATTTTTATGAAATTTTTTATTGATAGTCAAGTTTTTGGTAATTGGATTGTAACATGTGTGAGTTAATAGAAGCTGAATAGTATTGATCATGGTTCATGTTAAGTATACTTATATAATGGCTGTTTTCTCACACCCTTCACTTTCAGATATTGTCCTAAGACAGATGAAGAAATTTTCCTCCTTTTGAATGCTCTTGATGAACTTTTGTCATCAAAAGCCCCAGCTGTATTAGTTGGATGTATTAAATTGTTTTTACACTGGACAGAGAATCACTCCCACTTGAAAAAGGATATGCTCGAGATTATACAAACACCTATATGTAAGATTTTAAGTCGTAATGTTCCAGAAACAGCTTTCCTCATTCTTGGTTTCTTGAGAACACTAGGAGATATCAGAGAGGTGTTTGGGCCACATTTTAAATACTTTTTAGTAAGGGCAAAGGATCCAGGTTACTTAAAGACTCAAAAATTAAAAGTTTTGCCATTAGTGAGTACTAAAACAAATGTTTGCAGTCTTATTGAGGAGGTAAAACCATTTTGCAGTGACTATCAGAGTTTCAGAGAAGCAGTTTCCTGTGTAAGTGCACTAGCCCAGGTTAGTGCTTCTGCTTATAAACAGTGTCTTAACATATTTATTATGCTTCTCGACTCCCCCACTGAAAGAGTGGTCATAGCTACATTGGAGTGTCTTATGAGTCTATTGTCATCACCAGTTTGTAAAAATGAATTATGTAGCACCAATACTGAAACTTCTAATCCTTCTCCAGTATTCCCTGAAGAGAAAGACATTGATGGAATAGAAAATGAATCTTCTAAACAAGATGATAATGGAGATATAAAAAAAGATGCATTAGCTGTTCCAGATATTCCACAAGACCTCATCTCAGCCCTGACAAGAGCTCTGTCAAGGTGCTCAGTGCAAGAAGCAGCTCCTTCTCTTGTACTGTATATACTTGGTACTATGTCAGCCTTCCTTAATTGTTCTCCGGATATATTAGAAAGTATGTCCTCTCTCTCTTCAGTTTCAAATTTTTCCAATGCAGATCTAGTGACTGCAGCAGCACGAATATTTTTATCACGACCAGCACAAATGCATCTTATCTTAGCATCTGTTTTAAGCAATGCTTTTGCAATAGGAGGTGCATCAGCCAATAGAGCTGCCTTAGTTTATGCTGCTTTGCTAGAAGGTCCCAAAAGTGCTGCCAGTCTGCTTGGAGCTAATGATTTCTTGGTTCTTGAAAATTTAAGCGTGCAAGATGGTTAAGTATTGATTATGACCATGTATAGTAGATAAAAATATTTATCAATATATTATGGTTTATTAAGTCATTTGTAAAAGTACAGTAATATGTAGATGATAAATCATTAGAACTTTTTATGTATGTACATATATTTTTACTTTAAGAATATCTGATTATCAAATGGAAATTATTGTTTCACTTTTTTCATTAATTATATGAAATGTGTTATGTGAAAGTAGGTATATAATTCAAGAGACTATAATAATGATTTGAAAAGTTAATCACAGTGTTTCTTTATACCTTTTGTATCCATTTGAAGAAATGCCTTAGAGGCGTAAAGTTTACCAAACTGCAAGATTTGTGAAAATAATGAAGAATTTTTAAAACATGAAAAAATTTTAATAAAACAAAATTTCAAAGTAATTTGTCATTTTCTGAGGTATAATACCAGAGCATTTTATACTTAGCAGGCTGGATCATCATTGAATCTTGGTAACAAGGGCTGGACCATCACTGAATTGTGGTAACATGAAGGTTAACTAGTAGAGATGGGGGGTGTGAGGGTATAACCCCCACTAACCAACCAAGCTTACTCACTTTTTCCTTTGGCCACAGGAACAGGAGGAGTTATTGAGGTGGGTTTAACTTAGTATATAAAACTTTGTTTGTACACTGAGGGAAAACTACAAATTTAAAAAAAAAAATCTACACTGACAAAAAATTACCATGCTCTCAGGTATGCATACAAGCAAAGGATGTTAGTTTCCTGCAACCTCTTACCAGACTGGTGAAATGGTTAACCAGAGCAGTAAGCAATGAGCCAGACAACCCTGAAACAAGAGGGAAACATTACATTCCCTGTAGGAGCCGCCGTCAAGTTGAAAGACAGCTTATTCTGGCCATTACCAAGTATAATGGGTTAAGAAACAACTCTACCATGTCCTCCCTCACTTTGTTAAAAGAATGATAAAGACAATGCATTCTAAAATTACATTAGAATTGGTGCTCACTGTGCACTTACCCATTAGATTCCAGCATGTATGCCAGCCCAGAAATTTAGTCCAATGAGATATCAAGTTTCCATTCGGGACTCGGGACTCTGCACTCGCTGAGGAGCAAACACAGGTCCCAAGAAAACACCCAAAGACATGTGGGACATCCTTAGGTAGAATAAGGTACAGAACCCTTCCCTCATTACCTAAAACACTAAGGGTGCATATACATGGTTGAACTGTTCGTCGGAGAAGCACAATTACTAGATGATAATAAGAAAAGTGAAGGTGTGCTGATGATGTCAGAAGCGGTAACCCTGGACTAACAGGCATTGCCCATGTTCGTGGTTTGGAGCTTCAGACAGTGTGGCAGGATAGAGGTATGGTATGGAGGAGTTATGGGAGTTCAATTTGACAACGTCCTAGAGAGAGAGAGAAAGGTGGGGGGGGTGATTGGTGGTTGGATGGTTAACAATTGAATTGGCTGTTGGTGATTCTGGGTTGTCTGCTGGTGCAGCTGGAGTTAGTTGTTAAGAGTTCTGTGTTTCAGTCAGTTTTGGGTCAGAATCCGTGATGGTCAGTAGTGTTGGCAGCAGTCTGTTGAAGGCATTGGAAGTCAGTTTAGTTTTGTGTGTTATTGATTTGTTGTTTGGTTGTTGTTAAGTTGATGTTATTTGCTTTGGCGTTGCTGTGCCTGTGCTGTTAGATTTGTTGTTCTTGTGAGTTCCTTTTGGGTTATTTGTGAGTTATGGTTGAGGGTGGTTGTTGGGAAGCTGTTGTGATTTGGTGTGGTTGAGGGTTGTTGTTGGTGAGCTGTTGTGGTTTCTTGGTGTTGTTGGTGTGTGTGTGTTGCTTTTTGTGTTGGTGGTTGTTTGTGCAGTGGTCTTGAGTTGTGGTTGTGTTCTTTTTTTGTTGCTGGGTTCTTGGTTGTGGGGTTGTGGTCTTTGGGTGTTGTGTTGTTGGGTTGTGGTTCTTGGTTGTTGTCTTGTTGTTGTTGGTATCTGCGCGACCTTGACCAGCGGACAGCACAGCATAGCCTGGAGTATCTGGAATTGGGTGAGTACATGTGTTTGTGTAATTTTTGTTCTGTGTAGGTAGGTCAATTGTCCTGCGTGTATTCGGTAGTGTAAAGAGGAAAGTGTGACTGAGGGTGAGTTTGATAGCCGGATTGATTAGGTTTATTTTGGGGTGGATTTTGCCTGCTTGTTTTTTAAGCTTGTGATCCCGCCACATTATTTTTTGGCACCTGGGCAGGGACTGCTGGTGTGGCAGCTGCAGGATGATTGGGGTAGTGAGTTGTGTGACTGGTGAAGGAAAGTGAGGATGGAAGGGTTGAAGGAGATGGTTGGCGAGGGAAGCTATGGAAAGGTTGGAAGTGGAGAATGAGAGGTTGAGGGTAGAGTGTGAGGAGCTGAAGAGTGAGTTTGAGGAAATGAGAGGAATGCTAAGGAGTGCAAAAGTGGAAGTGAAAGAAGAGGTGAAAGAAGCGGAAGAGAGAATGGTTGAGAAAATGGACGAAAAATTTGGGGTAATGATGAATGCAGTGCAAGAGATGATGCAGGGGTTCATGGGAGAGGGAACTGTAGGAGGTAGGCCTACCGGGTCTTGTGACGGGCCAGGAGTGGTAAAGAAAGTGGAAGAGCGAGTGGATTAGAGTACGAGTGATGAAGGTGATTTGGTTGTGATAAGTAAGGGAAAGAAGGGGAAGACACAGGATAAGGATAAACCTGAGGACAAGAATAAGAAGGGGGCTGAGCAAAAGAAGAAGACTAAGGGAAAGAAGGTTAGAAAGGGTAACTGACAGGATGAGACTAGGACTGCATACATTGGGGAAAGGGCTGAGAGTGATTTAGATAGCGATGAGGGGAAACGGGTGGGTAGAAAAAAGAAGGGTAAGAAGAGCATAGTCAAGAGTATGGACGTGGGTACGGAAGTGGATTCGCTGTATTCGCTGTATTCGGAAGAGGGAAAGAAGGGTCAGAATGGAAGTATCGAAACTGAGAGTGAGAGCGAGCAGGAAGTATGAAAGGCTGTGTATATGAGAGAGGTACCCCGATGTGCACAATATGAGGAATATGGTAATAGACATAGGAGACCTTTTTAAGGAATATGAGAAGTGTTGTGAGGCTAAGTATGGGGATAACAAGAGAGTCAGGTAGCTTTTTGACGGGATTTTTGTTGAATATGTATGGGGTAATGATGAGTGTAGGGAATGTGCCATATGAGTGTGTGTAAGATAGGACTGTAGAACAGGCAAAGAGGATGAAGTGTAGCGTTAGATATAGGAGAAAGCAAGATTTTGAAGAGACAAGAATGAATGTTGGTGGAAGAGGCAAGAATAAACATTGGTGAGTCGTTGTCAACGTATGTCTGCAGGTTGGAAACATTAGCTAGGAAAAAGTTTGGGGACAAAGGGATAAATAAGTGTAAGGAGTTAGTGCGAAAGTTGTTGGCAACTGTGCCTGAAGGTGTATATGAGTTTATGAATCTAAAACGTAAGGAGAAAATGAGATGGACGAATGAAAGGTTGACATGGAACGACATTTGAGAAATGGTAGAGGATCACGAGTTAGATACGTATATGAAAGAGAGTAGAAGTGTCAGGACTGAAGTAGCTGAGGTTGTACCAGAATTTAAGAGCTATAGGGAGGCAGTTTTAGAAGGGCCGAGGCAAATGGCAGAGCGAGTGGTTAATAGGAGTGTTGGGGAAAGTAACATGAGTGTAGTTAGCCCTAAAAAGAGATAGGAGAGCAAGTGTTGGAAGAGTGGGGTCAGTTAGTTGTGAGCGAGAGCAGCAGTGTTATAAATGTGGTAAGCCAGGACACGGGAAGAATGAATGTCGGTGGGCGTTAGGAGCATGCTTCAGGTGTGGGCAAACGGGGCATTTAGTGAGCGAGTGTATGAAAGATAGGGATATTAAGTGTTACAGATAGGGCCCATAGCTAGTGGATGTCGGGGTACCCGTATGAATGTGGTTTGCAGCAACTGCGGGAAGAACGGGTATTATGCTAGGATGTGTAAAGAACAGCATGCAAAATGAGCTGACTGTGGGATGGAAGGTCATGTGGCGATTGTGTGTAGGCGTAAGAGAATGAGTCAGGCTGGGAATTTGGGAAACTAGATGTTAAGGGGATTCAGATGGGTGGGTCCTCTAGTATGCGACAGTATGTGGGGGAGAATGCGATGAGCGAATGGTTGAAGGTGAATAAATGTGAGCCGAGTGTCAGTGAGCAAATGGGTCTAGAAGATCAGCAGTTGGTGTTGGTTGAGTATGGAAGAAAGCGGAAGGTGAGGAAAGGGAATGAAAGGAAGAAATATGAATTGCATGATAGAGGGGTTAGTTTTAGGGTAAAAATGGTGGATAAGGCATGTAATACGGATGACTCTGAGGGGAGGAATGATACATATAGCGTGTGTGGATTTGAATTGTCAGGGTTTAGTGAAATTTCATCAAGAAGGGAATCGGGTGGTAAGGATGTGGTTGGCAGTATGAATGAGTCTCTTCGGGAGTTTGGCAAGAGTGTAAATGAGGTAAGTGATTTGGTGGCAAAGTTACGAGAGATATTAGGACAAGAGTTGGAGGGGGTAGATGAGATAATGAATGGGATTTGGGAGGATAGTAGTGAGGGAGATGGTAATGAGTGTCTGACTGGAAGTGGTCTGGGAGATAGGAGGGCAGTGTAACTGAGTGTGTGTATGAGGGCCCTCAAACAAGATCCAGGGGGCCTGCGTCCGAGCATTCGTGGGTGTTGCGGAAGGCTGTTTAGTTTAGGTGTTGCGAGTGTAAGGAGACGTCAAATGTAACGGGGGAGGAAATATGGAGGAGTTATGGGAGTTCCATTTGACAACGTCCTAGAGAGAGAGAGAGGGTAATTGGTGGTTGGATGGTTAACGATTGAATTGGCTGTTGGTAAGCTCTGGGTTGTCTGCTGGTGCAGCTGGAGTTAGTAGTTAGAGTTCTGTGTTTCAGTCAGTTTTTGGTCAGAATCAGTGATGGTCAGTAGTGTTGGCAGTAGTCTGCTGAAGGCATTGGAAGTCAGTTTAGTTTTGTGTGTTATTGATTTGTTGTTTGGTTGTCATTAAGTTGATGTTATTTGCTTTGGCGTTGTTGTGCCTGTGCTGTTAGATCTGTTGTGCTTGTGAGTTCCTGTTGGGTTATTTGTGAGTTGTTATGGTTGAGGGTTGTTGTTGGGAAGCTGTTGTGGTTTCTTGGTGTTGTTGGTGTGTGTGTGTGTTGCTTTTTGTGTTGGTGGTTGTTTGTGCAGTGGTCTTGAGTTGTGGTTGTGTTCCTTTTTTGTTGCTGGGTTCTTGGTTGTAGGGTTGTGGTCCTTGGGTGTTGTGTTGTTGGGTTGTGGTTCTTGGTTCTTGGTTGTTGTCTTGTTGTTGTTGTTGGTATCTCCGCGACCTCGACCGGGAGACAACACACCATAGCCCGGAGTATCTGGAGTTGGGTGAGTACGTACATGTGTTTGTGTGTTTTTTTTTCTGTGTAGGTAGGTCAATTGTCCTGCATGTATTCGGTAGTGTAAAGAGGAAAGTGTCCGAGGGTGAGTTTGGTAGCCGGATTGATTAGGTTTATGGAGGGGGTGGGGGGGGGGGGGGGGGGGGGGGGGGGGGGGGGGGGGGGGGGGGGGGGAGATTTTGCCTGCTTCTTTTTTAAGCTTGTGATCCTGCCACAATGGAACTATGAGGCTGACTAGCAAAAGACTGAAGAGGTTATGTATTTTACCATATGAGCTGAGGCTATGACTTTCTTTGATTTCAACTGACCTGACAACATGGCTGGGCTTAGCTCTATGAAGGAAAAAAATTACCATTGGGATAGGACCGTCTCTGATGTTAACTGAACTCTACCGGCAGAACCCGTTTATGGAACCTCAAGTCAGACATCTATAAGGGCAGAAATAAATGTGCAGTAACAATTAATTGAAAAACAACAGAACTTCACATACCATCATCTCATGGCTTCCCCTGTTATTCCTCTTGCACCATTTCCTTTTCATCACCTTGTCCTCACACAATGCAGCAATTATTATGATGCATAGTGCCATTTTCTTAGTTTTGGTTTTTACTTTTTGGCACACCATAGTTATATAGCATTGTACAGCACTGAACATTAGCACCAACCACTTCTCTCACAAACCCAGATCACTTAAAGGGTTGCATTCTTAACATCAACTTTTCGGCAACAATAATTACGCCCCCTCCCCAACACACACACACACACACACACACACACACAGATTTCCAAAGACTCAGTAGGTCACCACATTGAACTAATTCAGAAACAAATATAAATTTATATATTGATAATATTAATCAGTAATAGAGAGAGAGGAAAAAATCTTGTACACATTGTCTTTATTATGCACAAAATTTTCAGTTTATTGCTTCTGGGAAGCAAAAGCATCTACAAACATACAATGGAGCCGGGTATGTAATGCATAAAATCAGTGTTGCAAAGAAAAACAAATTCGGCTCAGAGTTAGGGGCGCACTGATAGCAGAATTTCAAGAAATTATCGAATTTTAGTTAGTAACAGTTTTCAACTGTTTTGTGTAAATAAACATGTTATGAAATAAACCTCGCAACAGGTTATTAACTAGTTTGCCTGATGGTGTTGGCAGGATGGCCCAGCCTATAGCATAGTTACTACTCGTAGCACAAAGGAAGACAATGGCAAAAAAATAAATTATAGAAAAATTACAAAAAAGGGAAGACATTAGTCTGGGAACGATACTCATTTCAACACTGCTCAGTTATTAAACACGATTCACAAAACGTGATGAAATACTAAACTATGAACACAAGTGACAATGCATGATGAGTTGCAGACCTGACCATGAACACGGGAGCTTAAAAAGAAAAAACGTAGCTTAAAGAAAAAACGTAGCTTACCTCTCAGATTCTTTGCAAAGGAAGGACAAGCCATTTTGCTAGTGAAGCTACCTGCGATAGCCAGTTAGGCATTTTTGAATTCAGTATCACTCAATCATTAGTTAACTTAGCAGTTTCAATACAAAATACATGATAAAATGACATTATCTTAAGCCAATTTGTATTTTTCATAGCTACAAACCTGAGGTCTTAACAATAGAATATTTCTTGAGCCTAGTTGGATCCGGTTAAATCGCAGATGAAAGCAAGGAATCTTGTCAGATCTGGCAACGCCTGCGTATATCGGGTGAAGAGTGGTCAAGGACCATGCACCCACGCCACAGCGTCAGTCTTTCCCAACTCAGGATGTCTTAGCAAGATAAAGGGTTGGCTAGAGGTCAGCAGTACAACGTTAAGACCTTAGGTTTGTAGCTATGAAAAATACAAATTGTCTTAGATAATTTGTTATTTGTTCATACGCAAACAAACCTTTGGTCTTAACAATAGGATAGGCTAATACTTGGATGGAGGTACAGACATCCTAAACCCGCTGGGGGCCTACCCACCAGTCCAGCTCCAGAAGAAATAACTTACGGAGAAAGACTGATGCTCGTGAGAAGATAGATACATTGATATCTAACACTCAGACACTGAGCGAAGTACAATGATATATAGAAGAATCATTGCATAGGGAACTAAAGAGAAACTGATTGTCCAATAACAAACTAATACACCAGGGTTTGTTACCACTCCCTACTCCCCCTTGCCAAGGAGCGGAGCATATGCTACCGAATAGAGGGTTATTTGCATACCAAGTGACCAAACTATCAGTATGACTACCTCACTCACCTGTATCAGACCAGTCCAAGGAATGACGTGACTATTCCTCAACCCACCCGAAGGAAGAAGGAAAGGTATAAGAGAAAGAAAGAGACCAGCCAACTCCCTCATTCTCTCATCCACACAATCATCTTAGGTAATATACAAATGTGCCCTGTTACACAATCTGTTGGGCAGCCACCACAGGACCCAGGGAAAACATGTCCATAGATCTGTGGGCAACATCCTTAAGATAGAAAGAGGTGAACGTGGACTGGCGTAACCAAGTATCAGCGCTCAGCACTCTACAGTAATCCCTCGCTACTTTGCGCCTCAAGTTTCGCACCCTCAGTGCATCGCAGATTTTTCAAAAATATTCATCAAAAATTCAAAGTTGAGAAAAAATGGCACAGGCGCTAGCAGAAGGCAGAGAGAGTACATTAGAACGTCAGGTATCAACACGGAGGTGGCACGTAACTCAAAATCCACCTTTCTGATTTCCAGGCCATTTCAGCTCCTGAATCTCGCAAGCTGATTGGCTGAGCCGCCAAGACGCGTTACCCAGCATCTCTCCCTGCCGAGCGCCCAGCGAAGGAAGACCACATTCATTGTTCTCTCGTGCTCGTGTCGCTTACTCTTGCCTTGTGAAAGTTTTAGCTGTTCTTTTGTGCTTTTTTTGTGTGCAAAATAGTGCTTGTGACGCCCTTGAAAATGGCTCCTAAACATCCTACACCCTCTACATCCTCTGGTGAACCCAAGAAGAAGAGAAAAATGATGACGGTGAACAAGAAAGTGAAATTATTGGACGTGCTTAAGGCAGGCAGTAGCTATGCGTCTGTTGCCCGCATGTACGGACTGAATGAATCAACGGTTCGCTACATAAAAAAAAGATGAATTAAAAATCCGTAAAACTGCCTCAATAACATTCTCCAAGGACACTAAGCGCATTGTGACTCCTCGTAATAAGAGGATTGTGCAAATGGAGAATGCGTTATCAGTGTGGATAATGGATTGTCGGGAAAAGAAGGTTAGTCTCGATACCAACATCATTCGAACTAAAGCCAAAACCCCTTATGATAGCCTCGTTCCTGAAGGGGGATCGAACGAAGATGACGATGATAGTGATGACGACGATGATGATGATCCTGCCCCATGAGAAAAACATGGTTTTGTTGCCAGCAAGGGCTGGTTCGAGAAATTCAAGAGGATTTTGGCCTTCGCAGCGTTCCGTTGTATGGGGAGGCTGCCTCGGCAGACCAAGAGGCAGCTCTTTGTTACGTCGAGGACGAGTTCCTGAAATTATTTAGAGAGGGCGGCTATATCCCGGAGCAGGTGTTCAATATGGATGAAACTGGCCTCTTCTGGAAGAGGATGCCATCCTGGACGTTCCTTTACAAGGACGAAGTGAAGAAGCCAGGGTTCAAGGCCCACAAAGATAGAGTCACTCTGCTCATGTGCGTGAATGCCGCGGGCTTCATGCTCAAGCCCGGCTTAATTTACAAGTTGAATCCTTGTGCTTTGAAAAACAAAAACAAAGCCTTGCTGCCTGTCTACTGGATGAGTAATAAGAAGGCATGGCTAACTAAAGCCCTCACACTCGACTGGTTCGTGAACTGCTTTATCCCGCAGGTGAAGTTGTACCTCGCGAAAATTGGCTGCCCTTTAAGGTCCTCCTCTTGATGGACTGTGCAGGACATGCAACGGACCTGCATTATGACGGGGTCCAAGTGGAGTTCCTGCCCCCAACACCACTTCCCTCATACAACCAATGGATCAGGGGGTCATTCGGGCCTTCAAGGCCCTCTACACGAGGTCCACGATGGAGGGCCTCATCTCCTCCATCGACGAAGGCGACGATGACTTCAGCCTCAAGAGATATTGGCGGGAGTACAACATTGCGATGTGCCTGGCCAACATTCAGAATGCTCTTAAGGAGATAAAACAGCAACCACTGAATGCAAGTTGGAGAAAATTGTGGGCAGACGTCGTTCATGACTATAAGGGATTTACGCCAGACGAAGTTCATCACAACGCCGTACATAAGGCTGTGAGGATGGCGAGGTTGGTAGCCAACGAAGGTTTCTCCAACATGACGGCGGAAGACGTCAACTCTCTGATCGAGTCCCACTCGGAGCCCCTAACCTACGAGGACCTCGTCGAAATGACAAGATCGGTGAGTGAGGAAGAAGAGGCAGCCGACGACAGTGACGACAACGAACCTGAGCAACGTGGCCTTACATTGGACAATCTGCGAGAGCTCTGCAACATGGCACGGGCTATGCAAATAAGGGCGCAAGAAATCGATGATAACATGGTCAGAGCCATCGAATTCAGCAACCGTATTGACGGTGTCTATATATTAATGAACATAGTAATATATAGACCCCCCAATACTAAAGAGTTTGACATAATAATAGAAAAATTGGATGATATATGTAGAAATCACAAGGACTGGACTATTCTCCTATCCGGAGACTTTAACTTTCCTTTTGTAGACTGGAAAAACCAAATAGGAGATTGTGGTTGTATTTATACATATAAAAAAAGAGAGTAATAGTAGTGCACAAAATAAGAGGCAATTCGAAAAGCTATTAGATATCTACTAGAATACAACATTCAACAAATAAATCACCTGCCAACAAGAAAGGAAAATACTTTAGACCTAGTATTTGTGAACGAGGTGAATTATGTTAAAGAAATAATAGTTTATAATGCGAGTATTTCAGACCATAATGTCATAGAATTAACAGTCCATTCTAAAGCAAGTGAAAATAGAGAAGCAAGAAATGAAAAAGTGGGAAGGATATGGAAAATACAACTTCTACAGTAAAAATGTAAAATGGTCAGAAATAAATGAAGAATTAACCAAATTTTGGGATAACATTTTTGTAAGTGATGATATAAGGGTAAATACGGAGATATTATATAAAATATTAAGAGAAAATAGTGGATAAATATATACCAAAGAAGAAAAGTAAACATCAGTCATGCATACAAAGACAGAGAAGGATCTTGTTCCAGAAAATCAGAAAGTGGAAAAAAGGTCTTGCAAAAGAAAAAAAATGTATGGAAAGTTATAGAACTAAAAAGTATGATAGAAAATGCAGAACAAAAGATTATACAATCAAAAGAAAATGAAAAATGGGACTTGGAAGAAAAAACCCTAGTAAATATCAAGCAAAACCCCAAACTATTATATTCGTATGCAAAAAAGATGAATAAAAGAAGAATAGAAATAGGGAGATTAACAAATGAAAAAAAGGAAATATGCAACATATTGGCAGAAAGATATAAGAGAGAATTCACCCCTAGAATTGATAATGAAGATAATGATATAGAAGTAAGGGACAAAAATAGTGAATATTTAGCAGACATAGATATTAATGAAGCTGATATTGTGCAAGCTATTAATGAAATTAAAAATGGAGCTGCTGCAGGGCCTGATGGTGTCCCTGCTATTTTGTTAAAGAAAGTAGTTCATTCTATCGCAAAACCACTTGCAATATTATTAAGACAAAGTGTAGATACAGGCAAGACTAGAGGCAAGTAATTATAGGCCTGTGAGTCTAACATCACATATTATGAAAGTGTATGAAAGGGTAAGGAAGAAAAATATTATGAAACATTTAATAAAAAATAATTTGTTTAATATAGAACAAAATGGTTTCGTACCCGCAAAAAGTACACAAACCCAACTGTAAGTCCACCGTGAGAACATATACAAAAATATGAAAAGCGGAAATGAAACAGATGTGGTTTATCTAGAATTTGCAAAAGCTTTTGACAAGGTAGACCATAATATATTAGCGAAGAAAATTACAAAACATAATACGTATAGTGGATAAAGTAAGAAGATGGTTAAAAGAATTTTTACACAACAGAAAACAGATAGTTATTGCAAATGATGAGAAATTGGATGAAGCTAAGGTAATATCCGGTGTGCCACAAGGTACGGTGTTAGCTGCATTACTGTTTGTTATTATGATTGCAGACATAGACAATAATGTTAAGGACTCGGTAGTGAGTAGTTTCGCCAATGACACAAGAATAAGTAGAGAAATTACTTGTGATGAAGATAGGAACGCGCTACAAAGAGACCTTAACAAAGTATATGATTGGGCAGAGGTAAATAGGATGGTATTTAACTCTGATAAATTTGAATCAATAAATTATGGAGACAGAGAAGGAAAGCTATATGCATATAGGGACCTAATAATGAGACGATCACAAATAAGGAAGCAGTTAAAGACCTTGGTGTGATGATGAATAGGAACATGTTATGCAATGATCAAATAGGAATTCTATTGGCAAAATATAAAGCAAAAATGGGAATGTTGTTACAGCACTTCAAAACAAGAAAAGCTGAACACATGATTATGCTTTATAAAACATATGTTCGTAGTCCACTTGAATATTGCAATATGATATGGTACCTACACTATCAAAAGGATATTGCACAAATTGAGAGTGTACAAAGGTCCTTTACAGCTAGAATAGAAGAAGTTAAGGACCTTGACTACTGGGAGACTACAATCCTTAAAATTATATGGTCTAGAAAGGAGAAGAGAACACTACATGATAATTCAGGCATGGAAACAGATAGAAGGAATAGCCGAAAACATCATGGAGCTAAAAATATCAGAAAGAGCAAGCAGAGGTAGATTAATAGTGCCCAAAACTATACCAGGAAAAATAAGGAAAGCACACAAGACATTAATCCACAATGCACCAGCATCAATAATGCAGCGTCTATTCAATGCGTTGCCAGCTCATCTGAGGAATATATCAGGAGTGAGCGTAGATGTGTTTAAGAATAAGCTCGACAAATATCTAAGCTGCATCCCAGACCAAAATTGGAAGATGCAAAATATACCAGAAGATGTACTAGCAACACTCTGGTGGACATTAGAGGTACCTCACACTGAGGGACCTGGGGCAACCCAAACAAGATGTAAGGTAAGGTCTGGTTCTTCAGGGTTTAGCGCCCACTCTCCATCCAATAAAGGAACAGGATGCCAGGCTTCCTAGGGAAGCTTCTCCAATGACATTTCAGAAGGATGAGGATCCTGCCAGGCCGCCTTCCTGTCGTCGGTCTCCTTTGCCACTGCAGGGGGAGGGAGAGAGCTAAGAATTTCTGTCTTCTTTCTCAGAGGTTGTTGATCTCATTCAGAGTTCAACAATCTGCAGTGTCAAGACACAGTCTCAGTCTTCTATGACCCCTATGGGTATAGAGGCCTTACTGGGTGCCAGGAGTGATTCTAGGGCGTCGTTTCAGCTTCCCTTGTCAGGTCATGCTCAGGCCATCTTGCAACGTGTGAATGCCCTGGTTTTGGACTGAGATGGTTCTTTGTGATCCAATAGAACCTCCAAGTTTCTTCACCCTCCTCTCGTGCGGCATAGGAATTATTGCTCCACTAATGTGGTTCACTTGATGCCTTGGCTATGGAGTGTGTCGTGGCTACTATCTTTCAGGCTGTCTCCTGGCTGGACTTGTGGTCCATTGCGATAGCCAGAATTGCTTTGGATCGAACTGAGGGAGGTTTAGCCTGTCCTTCCTCCTTGGCTAGGCTGTTGCAGTCTGGTGCAAAGGCTATTTCTTACCATGGCCACCTTAGTGCAACCTTATGGGCCAACCAGCTCCTGGCCAAGAGGGATGCGGCCTTCTCGAAGGTGGCGCGGTTAGTGGACTCAGAGTCCTTGTTAGCTCTCCAGAATGGGGACCTCCTTGATTCTCAGTTTCTGTTCCCTAGAACTGAGGTGGAAATACCATCGACCAACGACGTGCAAATACTAAGGATAGGCTGGTCCATCAGGCAGTGTCTTAAGTCGGAGGCTTGTTACTGACGTCGTCGTCCTCCACCTCCTCAATGACAGGCAAGACTGTCTTCTCCTGTCATGTCATCATAGTGTTCGGCTTCTGTGAGGGTCTTTCAGTCTCCTTCACAGCCCAAGGCAAAACAACATCTGTGTCCCTTTCAATTCCGCCCCTACAAGCCTTGGAGGGGCTCCAGAGGAAGGGGCAGAGGGGGTTGTTAATAGAGTAGGTGCCTCTCCCCCTCTGATGCAATGAGAGGATGCTGAGCGTGATGTCATGACATCTCTAAAGCCAGCACTGGTTGATGGCCTCACTGGAGGTGCGATAAGAGGCGGCCCAAGAATTGACATTGACATAGGCATCCCACTAGGTGGCAGCACATGAGAGCCAACATACAGAAGACCTGGTGGAGGCGGGACAGCTATAGGGGCCGGGGGAGTTACGTGCCTCCCAAGAAATGTGACACTAGACCATCCAAGGAGGGTGAACCCCGTAACACCTAGCGATGCCCAAACAGCCACCCTCTTGGATGAATCCGAATCCAAAACTAAAGAAACAGATGGATTAGCCTCCTCCCTCTCAGGAAGGACATTATCACCCAAGGGAGGGGGGGGGCTACATTAAACAAATCATCATCCTGTAAAACTCCTGATACTTCCAACGACAAACCGATGGAAGTATAGGAAGGAGACGGAGGTACATCTGTAGCAGGGCCAGTGTTCCCGGAAGAGGGTGATGGTGAATCATCTAATCGAGAAGAAAAAAACCCTCCCAAGAAAGAAAAGTAGAAACTCAGCAACATTCCCTCCTCTTGTAAAACACCCTCCACTGCGACTTAGGCCAAGCACGACATTCCAGACAGGGTTTAGTAATGGTACAATAATTAGATCGGCACCTACTGCATGTTGTATGGGGGTCTGTAATCGAAGAAGACAAAAACCTGGAGCACGGAAATCACAGAATGCCCAGGCATATGTGTTGATGAGGCCGTGAAGACTCTCAGGACTCACTGACAAAATACAAACACAACTAAAAAAAGTAATTGAAACGTGTATAAATCAACCGGCTTGAAAGGAGAGCAAAAGTGGCTACTCTCTAAGGTGGTCAAAGAAAGACTGATGCATTACGAGATGCGGTGCATGGTCAATGACCAACTCCCACCTCATCTGCACCTGAATTGCCAGATCTCACAGATTCCTTGCAGTACAATCTTTGATTATTTTAACCGGTTTCTAGCTGGCATGAAGAATTATCCTATTGTTAAGACCGAAGGTTTTTTTCACTTCTAACCAAAATTTTTTCATGGTGCAACAATTAGGTTTTCCTCCTGCAACACCGTTCAAACCTAGCTACTCTCAATTTCCCTTTCAGTGCTGAATGCCATCATAGGTCCCAGTGCTTGGCCTTTGGCCTAAATTCCATATTCCATTCTACATCTTGGAGAAAGAAATGAATAATTTTTTTGAGTCTCAGGGGGTGGAATTTGGAAATATTGAAGGTTTTGCAATAGGAAAGGTTTTAGTGACTACAGTACTTCAATATTACTGCTAGCTGTTCCATGGCAAATGACAAGTAGTGAGAATTGATTTAGATGAATGAAAATTCAAATGCATCATAAGTATTTTGCATAAATAATAGTCATGTTTGATCTATTAACCCTTAAACACCGAATGGACGTATTAAACGTCGAGTCAAAATCTCCCCCGATTTCCGAATGGACGTACCATACGTCGGCTCAAAAAAGTTTTTTTAAAAATTCGCGGAAAAATACTTATAGGCCTACCAGCCAAAAACTTTTGAATCACGCGCCTTGGGGGATGCTGGGAGTTCACGGATCAAGGCGTTGTTTTGTTTACAATCGTTACGCAGGCGCGCAAGCGCGAATTTATTTCTTATCACACTAAAAAGTATCAGTGACACATCTCAAAAATTATTTCGTCACTTTGACATAATTTTTGCACCGTTTTGAATTATCCGTTACATGAAGTATTATATATGAAAATGTGCGCAATTTCATTTAAAATACAACAAAAAAATAGTCATGATTGTAACTTTTATCAGTTTTGAAATATTTCCATATAAATAACGATAAGTGCCAAAATTTCAACCTTCGGTCAACTTTGACTCTACCGAACTGGTCGAAAAATGCAATTGTAAGCTAAAACGCTTATATTGTAGTAATATTCAACTATTTACCTTAATTTTGCAACAAATTGGAAGTCTCTAGCACAATATTTCGATTTATGATGAATTTATGAAAAAACTTTTTCCTTACGTCCGCGCGGTAACTCTTCCGAAAAAAATCATACATGCGATTGTGGTAATGTTTGCACCATTTCAAAATTAGCCGTTACATAAAGTTTTATATATGGAAATGTGCGCAATTTCATGCACAATACAACTAAAAACAACCCATGGTTGTAGCTTTTATCAGTTTTGAAATATTTTCATATAACAAATGATAAGTGACAAATTTTCAACCTTCTGTCAATTTTGACTCTACCGAAATGGTTGAAAAACGCAATTGTAAGCTAAAACTCTTATATTTTAGTAATATTCAATCATTTACCTTCATTTTGTAACAAATTGGAAGTCTCTAGCACAATATTTCGATTTATGGTGAATTTATGAAAAATATAAAATTTTCCTTACGTCCGCGCGGTAACTCTTCCGAAAAAATCATACGTGCGATTGTGGTAATGTTTGCACCATTTTAAATTAACCGTTACATAAAGTTTTATATATGAAAATGTGCACAATTTCATGTAGAATACAACTAAAAATAATTGAAGTTTGTAGCTTTCCTCATTTTTGAAATATTTGCATATAAATCACGATAAATAGAAATGAAACCACGTTCGGTCAACTTTGACTCTACCGAAATGGTCGCAAAACGCAATTGTAAGCTAAAACTCTTATATTTTAGTAATATTCAATCATTTACCTTCATTTTGCAACAAATTGGAAGTCTCTAGCACAATATTTCGATTTATGGTGAATTTATGAAAAAAAACTTTCCTTCCCTCCGCGCGCGGATTCTCCGCCATAAATTTCCGAATTGCGTACATCGAATTCTCGGAAAATTTGCTCCGTTTCATATTAGGCATTTCATAGAGTTTTATATATGAAAATGTGCGCAATTTCATTTAAAATAAAAGGAAAAGGAAAAAATATTTGAAGGTTGTAGCTTTTCTCATTTTCGAAATATTTGCATATAAATCACGATAAATAGAAAAAAAAACCACGTTCGGTCAACTTTGACTCTACCGAAATGGTCGAAAAACGCAATTGTAAGCTAAAACTCTTACAGTATCGTAATATTCAATCATTTGTTTTCATTTTGAAACAAATTGGAAGTCTCTAGAACAATATTGAGATTTACGGTGAATTTTTGAAAAAAATATTTTTTTACGACGGCACATTACGAATTCGTACATCATTTTGTGATAATATTTTTCCGGTGTTGCTTTTATTGTTTTACAATGTATTATATATCAAAATGATTGCAATTTAGTGTACAATACAACGAAAAAAAAAGAAACTCGTTAGCTTTTACCGTTTTTTGCACAGCGTGATTTTAATACAATTATGTATGAATTTTTTTTTTTCGCTACCATATATCGCATTATTTACATATGATAATGATATTATTTTTATTTTCTGATGATTGCATACTAAACTTCAGGCAATGACAAAAAAAGGAGCCAAAAATGAACTCATAATCTTCAAAACTAAGCGCGCTGTGATTTTTTGAAAAAACCAAAAATTTTTTATTTTTTTTCCTCCGCTTCCCCGCTCTCATCAAAACCGGCTCCGGGGGGGAATTCGGGGAGTTTTTTGATTTTACCGCTGCTTTTGGCGTTTAAGGGCTAATATTATAAACAAAATCAGCATGATTAATTAGAATATAAATAAACAATTATTCTGCTCACCTGGTCATTTCATTTTATTAGAAATTTCTGTCCAAACATTATCCCCAACATTTGTGTCTTTATTATAATACTTATTTTTTGCATCATGTAGACATGTATGCCACTAGGTCAGTCAGTTTAAAAACAAAAAATACTACTAGTCACAACTGCTGTTATGACTGGACTGCTACCAAGCCAGTTGGAGTCATACACCTGGAGAAGCCTCACTGGAGTCGCTTCAGTTGTATGACGTCATTGGAAATGGTGCCACTTGAAACACATAGTGAAAAGTATTACAAATTGTGGGCCACTTGACTGTGAAAATGCACCTTAACCGGAGGAAAACCTCACAGAATCACTTTGAAACAATTGTTAAGAGGGTGGAAAAAGTTTTCTTATCAGTATTTGATGCTGAAGCTCAAAAGTCAGCTAGAAGCTCTAATACAACTTCAAACAAACTCTCCACCACTGTTATATTTTACCCAACCTCTTTTGCAGTTTGCCTATGCATTTATTTACATTTGTCTATACTTAGTTTTATCTGTTATATTTATTTTACTTTTTGTTTTAACTTTTCACATATGACATCTACTCTAGGGGAGCTTGCTTTACAGCCAATGGCCTTAAGGATTATTCTGTATGAATGTTTGCTCCTAAAAAAATAACAAGCCAATGTCTTGAATTAAGGTAATTTTCCCACTTTCCAACTTAAGACTGAAAGTTCAGAGAGAAGAATTTGCAAAAGTGGGAGTAACTTCCCACTTGCATAGCATCAAGTACTACCTCTCGGTCATTATGGTAAATTCTTTAGTAGCTGTCCTTCTCAAGTAACACAGTTTATTAAGGCAATGGTTTGCATTTATGTAATATAGCGGTCTTACAAATACTTTTTAAATATTTAAAACAATCCTCAAATTCTCATTGGGGTTAGAAGGAACTTTATTTCAATACTTTATTGTGCAATACCATACTATAAAATCTCTTCAGTAACAATTTAAATTCCAAGAAAACAATCAAGGTAACAAATTGTGAATAATACTATTTTACTTCATCTTCTGATTCCTCTTGTTTAGGAATCAAAACTTTACCTATACCTAGAGGTAAAGCCATGGGCACCTCAGAAGAGTCCTCAAATGTTTGTCCTGACTTGTCTGATTGGTCAGAACTGGTTAACTTCTGTTTCTCATTTCGACTCTCTGCCACTAGTGTTTTTATGCCAATCATCCAAGGTGAACACATGCTGGTAAAGTCAACAATAAGGCCCTGGTGAACAGCCCAAGCTTCATCAAAGTTCTCCTCATTTAACGCTGCATGAAAAAGAATTGAAACAAATTAGAAATTTTTTAATAGGTAAGGGACCAAAAAGTATTAAGATTTTATAATACGTATAGTAAAAAATGGTTTGCTAACCTAGTGATATAGTACTGTACTTTACAACAACAAGAGAGATTCATGAAATAAACAAAAATTATAAACATTTTTTTTATGTTTATGGACAAATTATTGCTTTAAATTTGTGTAATTCTTTCCCAAGTAATAGCTACTAGAAGTTTATTAGAAAGTGATATAACTCCAGTAGAGAATAAACCTCTTTTCACTTGCATCTGCAGAGCAAGATGATTTCCTGCAGCAATCCATTGGTACAAATATTTTATTATCATTATTGTTATTTTTTCTAGTAATATATCATAATTATAACCAGTCTTTCACGATATGAAGACTTCTTTGAAGCCTTGGACAAAACCAACTTAGGAAGCAAAGGGTCCACATGCTCCCTTCTCAGCATAAAAATTGAAGTGGGAGACCTGGGAGCTGCCGTGACAAAGTAATCTGGGTATGTATCCAAGAGATACAGCAGAAAACTTGAAGATGCTGACATGGGAATACAGTCTGCTTCCTGTTCTTCCTCCTCTGACAAAACAGGAGAAAAAGAAGGTTCTGCTGGCTTAGGGGCTGATTGATTGCCATTCAAGAAAGGCATCAACTCCTCTAACTGTTCAAGAGGGAACAGATTAGATTTATCCTGCGTCGACGTCGACACAGCAGAAGTTGGAGTCACAACGCCAGAAGTCGCAAATGTTGAAACATTCAAAACAAAAGGATCCATACTTGTTGAAGAAAACTGTGCATGAGAAGTCGAAAGAGCATTTGACAAATGAACAAGTGTCGAATGCTTCCAAGGTACCAAAATATGACGACCTCCTTGAGGGTCCGAAATGTCTGAAGTCGAAAAACTGCCTCGAGGAGAAGTAGAAACTGCAACACTACAAGGATATGAACCATGATCCACTTCATTGGACTTCTTAACAGGCGGAGGGGAGAAATCTCGTGCAGTCGCACGCCTTTCAAATTACGCCACTTATAACGCCTCACGGGAGAGGAATCACTCAACTCTGACAATAATGGAACAGCGAACGAAACACCTTTCCAACAGTGTTCTGTCGAATCCTGTATGTCTTCTCCCCGAGGCAAGGGAGCAGGACAGGGACCTTTGTCTAGAAGAACTGGTGGGATAAACACCCAACCCCTCAGAAAGCACTGCACTAACACTCATCACTTCATTACATTATTATTAGCCTTTTCTTGAAAAGACTTAAATGAAAAACCTAACTCTATAACCATATTAGCAAGAACATCAAACTTTTTCTTCAACCTAGATTCAAGGCTAGCAATGGCATCGGAAGAAACTACATGGGAAGTTAGTAAAGGAGTTGAAGAAGCAAGAGAAGGAAGACTTAAGATTGGGGACATGGCTAGAGGAGGAGGAGGAGGAGGAAAAGAAACAGGGAGAGCTGGATCTGCAGAAAATGCGATTGATTGATTGGTTGTGTCTATTAAACCTGGCATCACAACATTGAGGTTATTGACACCAAAATAAATTTAAATAGAAAAAATTTAAATAAAAAAAAAATTCATATAAAAATATCTAAAAATATATGTATATAAATATATTTGTTCAAAAACAAATTCTTACATAGACAATCTATGTATAATCTTAATTTTGTTGAGGAGGCCCACCTCCCACATAAAGATATATAACTGCTCTATATTACAATCCTTTCCGAGAATTGTAGCTAGAATAAAATTACCTTCTCTGTCACGTCCCCAAGACAGGAACCTATGTCTCAAATTCCTAAATCTGGGACATTCAATCAGCAAATGTTTCACGGTCAAGGGCACTGTACAGTTCTCGCAAAACAGAGGATTTTCACAGGACATCAAGAACCCATGAGTGAGTCTTGTATGTCCAATCCTAAATCTACATAACATCGCTTCCTGTCTCCTTGGCATGTAACGATATGACCAAGGAGACACTGATGACGTGATACTGCACATTTTTTGATTGGTTAAAATATCCTCGCACTGGGACTGCCAACATTTTTTAATTCTCTGACCTACTAGAGGATATAAATCCCGATATGGTAGTAGGCATCTTGTGGGTTCTAAGGAGCTGACTGCCGACTTTGCAAATTGGTCAGCTTTCTCATTCCCAACCATCCCAACATGGGAAGGCACCCAACAGAACTTTACTTCTTCCCCTCTCCTTTTCAGTAAAAGCAGCCATTCCAATATATCTAAAATTAGAGGGTTTAAAAAGTTAAAAGATTCCAGTGACTGAAGAACACTTTTTGAGTCACAATATGTAATAAAATTATTTTCATTCCGAATTAAAACTTCCTTTAAAGCCTTTAAAATTGCATATAATTCTGCTGTAAAAATTGATGCAACAGATGATAACCTCCTACTTCTTTCTATATCAGGAAAGGCCAGCAACTAACTTTGAGCCATCCGTTATCATGTTCCAAGGAGTTTTCTAAAAATATTGACCACGTGCCTCACTGGACAATTCTGTTGTGATAAAATTAAAATATCTACAGAATTTTATCTCTGGAAAGTTTCAGGGGGGACTAACTGAATATTTTGCTGGTAAAATCTCGATCCTTGGCATGTTTAATTCACTGACAATAAAATTTACTCTAAAAGCGAATGGATGAGGTTGCTTGGGGTGATTTTCATAAAACTGCCAATGCCTTTCCTTTCTCATACAAATGCTGGTTAAAGACTTCGGTAGCCTCTGGAATCTATACCAGCTCCGAACCAGCATACGCTTGTAATGAAAATCTAGTGGCATCTCACCAGCATCTACAAGCATGCTCCCAGTGGGAGATGATTTAAATGCTCCTGTACACAACCGTATTCCTCCATGATGAATTGAGTTGAGCATTTTAAGGCTATTTGGCATTGCAGAAGTGCACACTTCACACCCCTTATACGACAAAAGTGCATAGTTACTGTTTTACTGGCAGAAAATCTAAAACCATTATTCTCAGCCCACTTTACTATATTATCAATGCAGAGCTGAAGGTGGCGTTCAGCCACTGCTATCCTTGATGCTGCAAACGAAATCGACAGGTCATCAACAAAAAGGGTATATGTTATATCTGTGGGAATTATTTTGGAAACCCCATTGATTACCAAGGCAAACAAGGTTACACTTAAAACACTTCCTTGTGGTATTCCTTCTTCTTGAAGGAATACCACACTGTTGCTCCAACCTGAACCTGAAATAACCTATTTTTTTAAAAAAGCCTTAATAAAGAGGGGCAAATTGCCTCTCAGGTTACATTCATAAAGGACCCTCAAAATGCCATATCTCCATGTTGTATCATAAGCCTTCTCTAGATCAAAGAAAACAGAGATGTGATGATGCTTGTTGGCAAAAGCTTCACATATTGAAGATTCCATTTGCATACCAATACATCAGTTGTGGAGTTCATACTTCAAAAACCACACTGAGCAGGCAACAGATATTTACCTCTTTCCAAGTACCACATCAAGCGTGTATTCACCATTTTTTCCATGATCTTACACAAACAAGATGTCAGTGCAATAGGATGATAATTTTCTGTCTTGAATGGATCTTTTCCAGGTTTCACGAATGGCAGTAATTTTAACTTCTCCCAAAGCTTGGGGAAGATATGTTCTCGGTAAATTCTGTTAATAAGGCTTAATATGAAAAGTGGTATTTTCAGGGGTATGCTTAATCATTGACTATGTTATATCATCCAGTCCAGGAGCGGATTCATTACATTTACTCTAGGCTGATACAAATTCTCTCATAGTAAAAGGAGCATTGTACTGCTCATGTCTTAATCTTAATGCATTAAAATAAATTTCGACCTGTTCTATTATCCGTCTTATCCGTCTTTGAGCTGAATAGGGTCTATCATAATTCTTCTTCGCAACATTAGCAAAATGAGTAGCAAACTCATTTGCCACTAACTGGGGGTCTGCTACCTCAACCATTCACCTTGATAACTGGAGGTTGACAAGGAGTGAACTTGCCTGCTATTTTTCTAACTCTCTTCCAAATTAGAGTCAGAGGAGTTTTCGAATTTAGAGAAGATATGAAGATCGTCCAAGATTCTTTAAGTGCTTTTTTTATTTCCATGCAAAAATGAGCTCTTGCTTTTCAAAATTCACCACGGTAATATTCACATTTTCGTCTGCAGTATCTGATGAAAGCAGATCTCATAGTTCTGTGAGTTTTCTGGCATTTACAAGTCCACCAGGGAACTGGCAGGCGTATAAACATGCCCGAAGTCCTAGGTATAGATTGAAGACCAGCCGAGAACATTATTGTATTCAAAAGGTCAAGAACATCATCTACACAGGGAAAGTCATCAGCAGAGTCATCTATTGAGCTGTGCTCCTGTAATGTTGCCCAATCAGCTTTACCAATGTTCCATTTAGGTAGCCTTGAAGATGGAGGGCTTGATGCTACTTTCACCACTATTGGGAAATGGTCACTGGTAAATCTATCATTTATAGCTCTCTGTTACGGACCGAGATCAGCTCAGGTTCTTTATTATAATAAACAAAAAGGATTCAACACCAACAGTTGAAACTCGGGCTATGAATATAGAAAGAAACTCAAACAGAACAGAAGTTTATTTACAAGCTTATTAACAAAGATAAATGCAGAATGGTTTCTCCTATTTACATTACAAAATTAAATCTGACAATATGTAAAATGGGGAACAGTGCGGTAATGAAATACTTGCTGTTCAGTTTTGCAGCTGTCGAAATCAGTGCTCGAAGCGAGGGCTTCACAAAAGGGGACAGCAGAAACTTCAGATGGCTTCTTGACTTCATACTGCAGAAAGAAATGCCTTAGTCTTGAACCTTGAAGAGTGGGTTACTCCTCAAAACCACTCGAAGGACTTTTCTTCTCTGAAGGGTTGCTCAACCTCGGGACCTCCCTCTCTCTCTCCGACTATGGATTGCGGACTTAACTTGTTTCCATTCACACTCTCTTGTGTGTCCTCTTCCTCTCTATCCTTCGTTTCTACCGTCTTCTCTTATCTCTTATGATCAGATTCTGATGATCTCTCTACTTCCTCAGTCATATATATATATATATATATACAGCGATCTTGGGGCGGGGCTAAAAAGGGCAGAGCTTAACCAGCAAATGTCACCCTCCCTCTAGAAGGCTCTCGACAAAATGTTGCATCATAATACGCAGCGTTTCTAATGACGGCACATGCCGAGTTCCATAACACACCTGAGTATTCTCAAACAATCATGAGAACAGACGCCTCCAACACGTGCGGGAATGTCTCCTTGCTGTGGACCTACTTGAAGAATATGCATTTCCTTTCCTTTAATATATGATTCTTCACTATAGAGCGATTACCATGACACTCTCCAAATAAAGTCAATAAGGCAGTCATCACTACATGTAGATAAATCAAATGCTGATAATGTGCCTGTTTGAACATGAAAATGTGTAGACTTACCAGAGTTGAGGATCCCCACATTTTCATCTTCTATGATGGAACCTAAGCACCTTCCTCTTTGATTCGTGACAATGTCACCCCAAAGAGGGTTTCTGCTATTCATATCTCTCATAATAACAAAAGGACGTTGTAACTGTTGAATAAGAGATTTAAATTCATTGATGGGGAAGACTTTGTTAGGTGGTAGATTGAGAGAGCATACTGTATTTTCTTTGCAAATGGATCTGCACACCTATCACTTAAAATGCTGATTGGATACTAATGGGATTTTGTGGGGTGTCATTTCGAACATACAAATCGACACCTCCATGGCTGCCAATATTAAAATTATAGGTGGAGTGATAGGATGTATACTCTCGTGGGCTGGGGCACATATTACAGTGGTCCCCCCGTATTCACAGGGGATGCATACCAGACCCCCTCGTGAATAGTTAGAACCCGCGAATGTTTGGAACCCCTATAAAAATGCTAAAAACAGCCTATTTTGTTAGTTAAAACTCAAGAAAAACCACTAAAAATTTTCATACTTGGTTTTTTAATAGTTTTATCACAAAAAGTGCATTTTATGATGAAATTGATTAAAAAAACCCAGGAATTTGTGGATATTTCTCATAGAAAAATACCACGAATGCGCGAATTTTCCGCGAATAATGTGGGGAAACGTTTCCGAGTGAAATCTGCGAATGTGTGAGTCTGCGAATCCGGAGAACACTAATACAGGGGGCCCACTGTATTACCAATCACGGTCTCCTGCAGAGCTATACAAACAGGAGACAGTTCTGATATGAGCAGCCTTAATTTTTCCCATTTAGCGCTTAATCCCTGACAGTTCCATTGGAGAAAATTAATGAATTCTATTTTTCCTTTAGAGGCTGTTAAATTAGAGCCTCTTTTAAGAGCTTTCAGCTTACTACCTTCCTCTTTTTCTGGAAGGAGACTGATTGTTTAATGCTGCCTTCCTGTTTAGAGGGTTATCAGTCTCAGGAACACCAGGCAAAGCTGGTGCCGCCTGAGGGGTGTGAGGATTGGACATTGGTGCATCCTTCAAAGCACCAGAAGCACCATTTACAGCTGGTACTGCCTCCAGAGAGGCGGGAATCCCAGGTACATCCGGCACAGCCTCCACAGAGGCAGGAGTACCAGAAATCACTGACTGCTTCCATAGAAGCAAGAGTTCTAGAAACCACTGGCACTGCCTCCAAAGAGGCGGGAGTGCCAGAATCAACTGGCACTACCTCTGAAGAGGCAGGAGCACCAGAAATCACTGCTGGAGGCCGAGCCAATGGTTGCAGGCACTCCTTCCTCTGAAGGAGTGCCTGCAACAATTGGCTCTGCCTCCAAAGAGGCACGAGCACATGTCATCACTGGTTTTCTATTTAAATTATCCTTGGTAACATTTATATTTCTTCTTCGGTTGGCAGCAACACTGGAAAAGGATATTCCTGGTCTAACGTATTGATTCAATACTCTCTCTTTTCGGCTCCCTAAATGTGATACGTTCGGTTACAGTTAAAGTTTGAATTTCTTTTTCTATGATGTATACATCACAATTAAGTGAAGATGATGGATGATTGTCTCCACAATGTATACATCTGGCTTGTTTATTACATATGCCATGCTCTGTTCACTGCATTTGACACAAGTGGCAGGCTTGCCTTGCAATTTCTGTCTACAGGACCCTAACATATGGCTGAATTCTTGACAATGGAAACATCTCCTTGGTCTTGGGATATATTGTTTAATCTTGAAACATAGCCAGGCTACTCTTACTATAGTAGGCAATTGAGTAGAATTGAATGTAATAATTAAATTGGGAAGTGGAACAGATACTCTATTTACCTTCTTCTTCATTCGTTCAATTCTTATTACACCTTGATCTTTTAATTCTTTTACAAGTTTTTGTTCAGAGTATGTCATCAGTTGGGGTGCATATATTATTCCTTTGGAGTAATTCCAAAAAGCATGTACTGCACATTCTACTTTGACTCCTCCAAGGTGTGATAATGTTTTTAATTTTTCAGTTTCTTTGGCTGAGGCAGATTCCACTGTCAGCTTTCCTCGACCTTCATAAAAAATCTTAGGCGTGATCGTGAATACAGTCCGTATACAAGCTACAGTAATTGTCTTGCGATAATTCGATTTTATGATGGGGTTAGTAATTAAAATCTGCACTACATTGCAAATAAGTCTTTCTATATCTCTCGTGCAGCTGGCGTAGGCGGCAGCATGTAGTCAGACAGCGAGATTGTTGGGTTTACTATAGAATTTAGGCCAAAGGCGAAGCATTGGGACATATGAGGTCATTCAGCGCTGAAAGAAAACTGACAGAAAAGGGTTTGAAAGGTGTAACAGGAAGAATAAGCCTCTCTGTTGCACAATGAATCAAGTGTTAGGAGAGGGTGGAAAGTAAGATGAATAGACAGAACATGAAATCAGGAAAGTAAAAGAGAGAGAGAGGCCGAATTACAATCGTCTAACATCTCCACCTCAATAACTTTGCACCCTCTTCTAAGTTAAAAAGTATTATCTTAATGATATAGTATACTCATATAACTGCGTACAGTTATGAACAACCAAAGGAGAACTTTGTTGCTAATACAATCGAATCCGAAAGCAACATCACTTTGTTTTCATCCGTGTGCGACAGTAATCGAATCCGATTACAACATCCGTTTATTGTATTCATCCGCATGCGACAGTAATTACTGTATTCATGTTATAAATGTAGCTGAAGCTGATAAGGCAATATTACGTGCATCAGCAACATGGATAAAAGTCCCAAGCTTTTGTATGAATTCAAACGCAGCCGTGGTAAAAGAAAACTAATAGCAAAGAGCTCATTTACTGTTGTTTTCACACCGACAAAAGATTAATAATGTAAGGCTCGTAATACCTGTGAAAACAAATGGAATTGCTAATTTTTACTCAATCTAAATGGAGGGAAAAACTAGCTTGCAATGAGACGTATTTGTCAAATTTTGGACTTGAATTACGTCGTAAGATGAACAATATGACTTCGTTCCATAAAGTTAAGTATCTAGATATTCATTATGCTAACTAGAAACAAAAACATAGCTGAGACCAAGTGATACTATGGTTGAATCTGGAGCGAAAGAAATTGACTAGTTGGCATCATTATCTGTCTAAGCCACGCTTCCATACAACAGTAGTGTGTGCTGACAAAAAGCTTGTGTAATGTAATTTAATTGAAAAGTAATCAATTACAGGCAGTCCCCGGGTTACGACAGGGGTTCCGTTCTTGAGGCGCGTTGTAACCCGAAAATCGTCGTAAGCCGGAACATCATAAAAAATCCTAAAACCTTACTTTTAATGATTTGGGTGCATTGAAATATATGTAAACTGCATTCTTATTGCATTTTTCATCAAAAAACCTTAAAATATCGATTATTTTGCATTTTTGGTGTCATATTTCTTCTGCCAGATGAGCGTTGTAGGCGCCGTAACCCTGGAAATAATTTCTGATGAATATAATTGAAAAGCGCCTTAACCTCGGAACGTCGTAAGCCGAACCCGTCGTAACCCGGGGACTGCCTGTACATATTTAAAGGTAATTAAATGTAACTCTTTACCCTAATATTAATTTCAGTTGTCACTGTCATTTGATAATATGATTGGTAATTATATTGTAACTGTAATTGACATAAGCATAATATAATTACTGACGGCAATTTGTCTGCTAAATGGATGAAGCCGTCATACAAACTAATTCCGTCACTGGAGGGAATTTCTTGGAAAGCAATGAAATGTACACATTCCTTATGATATCTGATTATATGGCACAAGATACCATTATTGACTATGTTAAATGTCAACATAGTTGTAAACATGTCTTCCCTCAAGACAACAAACATGGCATAAGCGGGGAAGAGCTGTTACTTCAGTCATGCTAGCCAACCAGGACAAGAATGAGTTAAATATGGCGACGCAAACTCGTATTCGCCATAAGCTGATTCCAGAACGAGAAAACTTGAGGGCTGAGTTAGTATTTATACTACGCTAATATGATGATACATATAATACACTAATAATACTGAAGTCAGACCGAATCTGATCTTCATTCCTGTACACTTGCATTTCATACTGAAGTATTGGATTCTCATGTTCTATTCACACCTGTGCTGAATTATCCAAAGTCAGAATGCATTGAACCTACAGCATTAGCCACTTTAAAATTACTATATACCGATATGTAGCATAGCGAATACTCTGTATATGCAACGATATATAATCGTGAACGCTAGGCTAGCCTTAGTTAATTGTTATTTTATTTCTCTACATACTGAATTATCGTAAGTCAATATGCATTGAACCGAGAATTAGTTATATTAACAATTTCCATACTGTATATGTAGTCAAATTGAAACCTGATTAAGTTTACCACCATCGCAAGATGAACGAAATTTATCCTCAGAAGGAAAAGAACCTTTAAGACGAAGGAGTAGAATTCAACACTTCAGAACGCGACAGACCCGAAACCACCCCTGAACGACCAACCATGGGCTTAAAAAACTTCTGATGCAAGGAACTCGAAGCAGGAAAAAAAAACCAATGAGGCTTTAAGGATAAACTGTTCCTCTATAAACTACTATAATAGAAATCGACCCGAAGAAGCCTGCACTTCTCTTCCTAAACACTATGTAGCCTATTATCCCTACTCGTCTGTATCTTACCTAAATTTTCATCATCCTGAGAACTTACACATCGAGGGAAGGGGAAATCTGCTGCCAACACTGCCTGCTCCACGCCGGGGGGGGCCAGCAGAACCTACCCACTCGGAGGCTTGCGGTTCTCCATTACCCCCAGCACCCGTTAGGGCTGGTTCTGGAACAGACAGGGGGGCTGAAAAAGAATGATTAGAATCAACTATACTACTAGTACTACCACTATCTCTATTTGGTTAAATTATTCGTCAGGCTAGAAATAGGCTAAACATGCTAGATGATAACCTGTCCACTAATTTCTTGAATAACTAACTCTAATGTTTCCTCGTCTTCTGACCAAGACAAACATCTCTGACTGGTATTACACTGAACCTTCCTACACGAAATAACAAAGAAAATGTCAATCATGTGTGAGGGTACTCATCCTACGCTTGCAGGGCGTGCAGAGCCGATGAGCACCAACATATCCAACAGTAGAAGGCTCGATCGTCGAACTGTAGATGAAGCAGGAGCAGAGGTGTTTGCAGACGGCGACGACGTTTATTTTCTAACTTATCCATAGTGAGTACAAAGTAGCTATCCAAAGTCAAATCGGGAGAAAAATGTTAATAATAGTCCAAGGTCGTAATCTGTATTCAAAATACGAAAACTCTGAATGGGGTCGGGCTAGATGACCAAAAGTTCGCCTGATGTGGGACCAATCCACATAGCATGGTGAACAAGAAACAATTGAGAAAACAGGCCTCTGGTGGCCAGTATTTGCAGCAGCATTGCCAACGGTAACACAGGTAACTCATTTAACTAGATTTTACCTGCAGTGTTGGTAACACTGACAGTTAAATTACCCACTTAGTGGGTAATTATGTGGGGATATAGTTCGGGCTGGTAAGTGACCAGGGCTAATTCAGGAGTTCAGGAAGTGTATTGCAATATATATAGTATATATAGTATAATGTTTGGGACTCTTGGGTTTGAACTCGGGAACAAATTCCTAGGGTTCGAGAATGCCCCCTCACTACATCAAGGTGGTCCCAATACGAGGGAGCAGAAAATGCAGAAGAGGCTACATTAGCTTTACTTTCAGCTCTTAGAGCTGCCTTTCTCATCCTATCGTTGATTAGCTTATCAGAATGTGCAAGAAAAGCCTTCCATTGATTGTCACTCCAATCTTGACATTTGTCACAAGCCAATTTGGGAGTACATTCAGACCCATTACCTCTACACTTAATACACTTTGTGATGCTGGAAGGAGGGATATCACTATAAATTACTGAGGCTTTGTACTTGATAAGTTTCATTACGGTTTACATAATCACATCATTCACAGTTGTTGATGCCATTAACCCAAGGATTATCTTTATTCCAAATGAATGAATTAATGACCAAAGGTGGGAGGTGGAAGAAGGAAAATTCCCATCAAATTCCCTCAAAGATTATACTTGGACTTCCTCAATTAATATTAGTCCAAATGAAGGATGCCCTGGAAATGAAAAGTAGAAAAGGCACACTGGCACCATAAGATACCTGCACTTAAAATGGAAGAGAACTAAAATATGAGTGTCAAAAATCATCCAGCGATGTTAACCAGGATATTAACCAGGAGCCAGTAGAGAATGAATTGATGACACCTGGTCTGCTGTACCTGTTCCTCCCTCGAGTGGCAGGAGATAACGTAACCTACATCGGTGATGGCTGTTTGAATCTTTTGTCTGCCATGTAGGGAACCTACAGTAAGACTGCAATAAAACTGGAATGTTTACATCTGGGCAGGCACAGGTATTCCCACCTACTGGATGGCAGTTACTGCTTAACCATCTTGTTCAAGACTTTAATGGCCGTTTTCTAGCTTTGTCGAAGGTAATTCCTAATGTAAAGGACTGATGGTTTGTATATCGTGTAGAAACAAGTGAATTTCCATGCTCCACTGGTTGGCATTCTGAGGATCACCAAGCTAGTGCTCTGATTCTCAAGATTCTTCACCAGAGGAAAAATGGAAAGCAGTCTAGGCTGAGTGGGTTAGAGCTTACCAGAGTAAGATGTGCTCAACAAGGATCTTTTAGAAGTTAAGGAAAATAAGAGATCACAACTTTCCCATTAATTTAGGATGTAAAATCCTATCTGTTCAGAGAATTAACTTACACATACAGTACTAATATGGACTTGACAGCATCTATCAGAAGAACAATTTAATACCTCACACATATACTTTCCCTTTCACTCTGAGAAGTTTCAGAGTTTCTAAATGATAATGCCTTATTAAGAAAGGTAACATTATTTCTAGTAGTACAAAGAAAATCCAAACAGAATCAAGGTACAGTATCTTAGCATGATAACAAACCTTAAAACTTTACTTTTTGCTTTTCATTACAATTAAAAATTTTACTGTTAAAATTATGGATGGAATGTATATATAGTACATACAAAAACATACCTTTACTTAAAGTTACCAACCGGTCCTGCACCACATCATTAAGTTTCCCCTCTAACCACATTGTTTTCATGACATCAAATCGTTTTACAATTTCTTCTCGCACATTATCCTGCAACATTGAAACATGTAATTAAGGGACTCGAACATTTGCAGTGCCTGATAAAGTCATTAAGAACCAAATTTTCAGAGCACAAACACACTCACCACCAATCATATGATTACGGTATATATGACTACATTTGCATTCTCAAATATTCCAAGAATCTGTCCTTAGTCTATCAGACAAAAGAAGTATGGGAGTCTTAAAGCAGTGCTTCCTGGATCAACGGGTCTGCATCAGTCACTCACCTCCCATTACATGTAAGTAGTATGAAGATGAAACTGTGATATTTGTGATGCTGGAAGGAGGGACCTCACTATATATTACTGAGGCTTTGTACTTGATACATTTCATTACGGTTTACATAATCACATCATTCACAGTTGTTAATGCCATTAACCCAAGGATTATGTTTATTCCAAATGAATGAACTAATGACCAAAGGTGGGAAGTGGAAGAAGAAAAATTCTCATCAAATTCCCTCGAAGATTATACTTGGACTTCCTCAACTAATGTTAGTCAAAATGAAGGATGTCCTTGAAATGAAAAGTGAAAAAGGCACAATGGCACCACACTTAAAATGAAAGAGAACTTACAGTATACTACATTGAAAGTATACTACATGGGAGATAAATTACAAAAATTTATGGAATAAGTTAAATTAACGAAGAACAACACAGATTATGTGAAAACAACTGACATAAACAAGACAATGACAATTAATAGATTGTCTAGATGGTCTTGCTAGTGGTCTGGGCATGTTAAACATGGTTTTTGTCTTCAAGATCAAACAAGTTAGTGTGGCTAGACAACCACACAATAAGGTAAGACCATTTATGATCAATGAATCATTGTGAACAAAAAATAGGAGTTGGTGTAACTGAGCTCCCAAAATACACAGGAAGGAAACCTTGAATAAAGGTAGGTCTGCCACATAAAACATAAAGAGGAAAGATGGGACAGAGGATGCCTGTTGGAAATTGTATGACTATTTGTGTAAAAGTACAAAATAGCAGTGTACTATTATCCTTCCTGATGCAATAGCCAGAAGCCAATTAGCCTTAAAGGTGAGATGCCTCATTGAGGCATCCTGCAAGCATAACATCTGGATAGGAGGGATTTCTCTCTTTTTGTCAGTAGCCAACTACCAATACAGGCAGTCCCCGGCTTATGAAGGGTTCTGTTCTTGAGACGCATCGTAAGCCAGAAAATCTTAAAAAAAAATCCTAAGAAAACCTTACTTTTAATGCTATGGGTATATTAAAAACTATAAAAACTGCATTTTTATTGCATTTTTCATTAAAAAAAAAAAAAGATTATTTTGCATTTTTGGAGTCATATTTCTTCCTTCAGATTGGCATTGTAAGCGTCATAACCCTGGAACATGTGTCATAAACCTGGAAATAATTTCTGATGAACATAATTGAAAAGCGTTGTAACCTCGGAATGTTGTAAGCTGGGGCTGCCTGTATCCACCTTGTTTCAAGTTAAACATCTGGCTCCAGCTGTGCTGAAAGTATATCTCGTATGTAAAGACCTCAGGTTTGTATGAAGAAAAATACAAATTACTTTTAAAATATGACATTTCTGGAAATCTTAAAATATCTCTTTAGCTTGCATGAGCCTTCTAAATTTAGTCTGTTGGATTAAGAAACTTGAAAATCCTTTCTTTACAGACTGAAGACTTTTTACACATGGCACTGAAAAATCAAAGACTTCAACTGGATCAATACCCTTGTTCTTATACCAGTCACAGAACTGGTTCACTATGCCTGGAGGGACTGGTAGTAATTACGATGATCTATACAAGGTCTGGTGATGGCTTCATCTACTTCTGATTATAAACCTCCACTTCTGAGGTTTTACTGGATATTCTCCAGAAAGTGAATTCGCAACAAGTAAATTATTGTGGAATTTCCCGATGCAAGCTGCCAAGAAGTGGGTAACACAAGGTAACCATGTCAGTCATTTGCACAATTTGCTTATGCAAGGTTGTAAACAGCTATTCTTTCAAATGCTACATATTTTGCATGGCTAGCACTTTAGCAGGTTGACCTAAATTTGACATTAACTGCAAATGATCCTTACATAGTGCTGCAGAATGCACTGGTACCAAGGGTAAAGGAGCAGACGACTCTGAGGCAAAGGCAGTACACACATCTATAGTCTACTCCTTTGACATTACACATTTCCTTGCTGGACGAATCGGGTAGTTGCTCGAATACCGATCTCAGGGTCCAGGTTCGATTTGCCACTCTGCCAATGCGGAAATTAATTTCTCTATGTGGTTCAGATCCCACACTAAGCTGTAGGTCCTATTGTTAACCCTTTACTGCCGACTGGACGTATTTTACGTCAACATTTTTTGTCTCGTGTGCCGACTGGACATATTTTACGTCGACATACAAAAGTTTTTTTAAAAATTCGCGGAAAAATACTTTTAGGCCTACCAGCCGAAAACTCTTGAATCACGCGCCTTGGGGGATGCTGGGAGTTCACGGATCAAGGTGTTGTTTTGTTTACAATCGTTACGCAGGCGCGCAAGCGCGAATTTCTTTCTTGCTGCACTAAAAAGTATCTGTGACACATCTCGGAAATTATTTTGTCACTTTGACATAATTTTTGTACCATTGTAAATTAGCCGTTACATGCAGTATTATATATGAAAATGTGCGCATTTTTATGTAGAATACAACAATAAAATACTCATGATTGTAGCTTTTATCAGTTTGAGTTATTTTCATATAAATAACGATAATTGCCAAAATTTCAACCTTCGGTCAACTTTGACTCTAAAATAGTCGAAAAACGCAATTGTAAGCTAAAACTCTTATATTTTAGTAATATTCAATCATTTACCTTAATTTTGCAACTAATTGGAAGTCTCTAGCACAATATTTTGATTTATGGTAAATTTATGAAAAAATTTTTCCTTACGTCCGCGCGGTAACTCTTCCGAAAAAAATCATACATGCAATTGTGGTAATGTTTGCACCATTTTAAAATTAGCCGTTACATAAAGTTTTATATATGGAAATGTGCGCAATTTCATGTAGAATACAACAAAAAATAATTGAAGGTTGTAGCTTTTCTCATTTTTGAAATATTTGCATATAAATCACGATAAATAGAAAAAAAACCACGTTCGGTCAACTTTGACTCTACCGAAATGTTCGAAAAACGCAATTGTAAGCTAAAACTCTTACAGTCTAGTAATATTCAGTCATTTATCTTCATCTTGAAACAAATTCGAAGTCTCTAGCACAATATTTAGATTTATGGTGAATTTAAAAAAAATCTTTTCTTCCCTCCGCGCGCGGATTCTCCGCCACAAATCTCCAAAATGCGTACGTCCCATTCTCGGAATATTTGCTCCGTTTCATATTAGGCATTTCATAGTTTTATATATGAAAATGTGCACAATTTCATGTAGAATAAAACAAAAAATATTTGAAGGTTGTAGTTTTTCTTATTTCCAAAATAATTGCATATAAAAAATATATATATATAAAAAAATTCGACATTCGGTCAACTTTAACTCGTCAGATATGGTCAAAAACTGCAATTGTAAGCTAATACTCTTACAGTATAGTAATATTCAATCATTTGTCTTCATTTTGAAAGAAATTGGAAGTCTCTAGGACAATATTTAGATTTATAGTGAATTTTTGAAAAAAATAGTAGTTTACGTCCGTGCGGTACGAATTCATGCATTATTTTGTGATAATATTTCCTCTGTGTTGCTTTTATTGTTTTACAATGTGTTATATACCAAAAATATCGCAATTTAGTGTAAATTACAATGAAAAAAAAAGTAACTTGTTACCTTTAACTGTTTTGCGCACAGCGCGATTTGAATACAATTATATATGAAATTTTGTTTTTGCGCTATCATATATCGCATTATTTATATATGATAATGATAATTTTTTTCATTTCTGATGGTTGCATACTAAACTTCAGCCAATGACAAAAAATGGAGCCAAAAATGAACTCTTAATCTTCAAAACTAAGCGTGCTGTGATTTTTTGAAAAAAATATTTTTTCCGCTTCCGCGCTCACACTGAAACACCTCCGGCACACGGGAGACAATTTTTTTTTTTTTACCGCTTCGGCGTTTAAGGGTTAAGTAACCAATTGGTTCCTAGCCACATAAAAATATCTAATCCTTCTGGCCAGCCCTAGGAGAGCTGTTAATCAGCTCAGTGGTCTGGTAAAACTGTGGTCTGTAAAACTAAGATACGGTATACTTAACTTTTGACACCATGCAACTTCTCTTTGCAAATAACTACTAAGCAAGCAAAAAATATTTGAACTTCTAAAATGCTACCATTAGGAAAAGCCCCAGTCTAGAGTAACTGCTACACTAAAGATGAGATACTTTCTTTAAAATTAATACTATAAACAAGAGGTATGGAGGAGTCTGAGGGAGAAGATGGTGCCAGAGAAGTATGTGCGATTGATACAAGAGGTGTACCGGAATGTATTTACCAGAGTGAGGAGCAGTGTTGGGGAGACAGAGGGTTTTTGAGGTGAGAGTAGGATTACACCAGGGGTCGGCTCTGAGGCCATTTATCTTTAACATAGTGATGGATGTTATAATAGAGGAAGTAAGGGAGACAGTACCATGGAACATATTGTATGCGGATGACATTGTTCTGTGTGCAGAGAGCAGGGAAGATCTGGAAGTGAGATTGGAAAATGGAGACAAGTACTGGAGGACAGAGGAATGAGAATAAGTAGATCTAAGACAGAATATATGTGTACCACCACTGAGGGGGATGAAAGTATTCAGCATGGTGGAGAGCATATAAGGAGAGTTGATAAGTTTAAGTATTTGGGATCTTTTGTTAACGCTGGAAGAAGTATGGAAGGAGAAGTAAAACATCGGGTACAGTCAGGCTGGAACAACTGGAGAGCGGCCTCTGGAGTTCTTTGTGACAAAAGAGTGCCGCTTAGGTTAAAAGGAAAATTTCACAAGACGGTGGTAAGAACAGCAATGCTGTATGGTACAGAAACAGCAAGCATGAGAAAAACAGAGCAGAAGAAGATGGATGTGGCAGAAATGAGAATGCTTAGGTGGATGTCTGGGATGACAAGAGAGGATAGGATCAGAAATGACTACATAAGGGGGTTGACTAAGGTGGTGGAAGTATCAAAGAAAATGCAGGAGGGGAGGCTGAGATGGTATGGACACCTGTTGAGGAGAGATGAGGACCACACTGGGAGACATACTATGGGGGTGGAGGTGCAAGGAAGAAGAAGAAGAGGGAGAAAGAGATGGATGGACTGTGTGAGAGGAGACTTACAAGAGAAGGGAATTGATGAGGCAGAAGCGCAGGATAGAAATAGATGGAAACGGCTCATCCGAAACGGCGACCCCACATAAAAATGGGAACAAGCTGGGAAGAAGAAGACTATAAACATCTAGCATGGTTTATCAAGTATAGTATCTTCTTTGGATACCTTCTGTAATATCTGTTTCAACAATATTTCTATTAGTAATGCCTTTAGTGGCTTGGTCCCAGAAACTAAGGAATACAATTTTTTTTTAGATCCTTAGCATCTACTGTAAATTCTTTTGTGGTGCCAAATTATCACACCACCAACTACCAAAAGCTTTTTACCCATTACTACTATATGTATTGTTGATGCAATAACATATAAATTCATGAGGGCCTGCAATAATTTTATTTTCTCATTTCTTCCCTGTTGTCTTTTTTTTCACAAATGGGTGCATTCTACTCCAGAAGGATAGCTTAATAGTCAAAGGATTTTGAGGCTTATTCCAAATGAATTCTAATCATTTGAACACAATACTGTAATGAAAATTATAATACATAAGTCCTATAGTAGTAAAGGTTTCTCTGCTGCTTCTGCACCACCTTTGTCAGCAATACCAGGCAGCTGTACATAAGAGTATTTTTCTACAGCATTCAAGTTTATAGTTAACTGTGTCCACATATGTAATGATTACTAAGATGGTTAATGGATCCAGAACACTTTTGCCTTTGCATCATGATCTGAATTCATGATACATGTTGATGACACTTTAAGATTTCAAGTATAACTTTTAGTATGAAACTTACTTTTGAGAAGCAAAGTGTACATGCAATACTTCTTTCTGTTTCTCAAAATTTAGATTTCTTGTGGAAATGTTTATGAATGTTTCATGATTAAGCTATTATTTCTAAGTATTTTAACTCTTTTTTTTTTTTTTCTTCCTTGTTTGGAGTACTGTACTCCAGTGTAATCCTCATGTGCTAGTTCTAAACTCAAACTTTTAGATAGAGTTTTCTCATCAGTCAAAATTTTCATTTATGATTCAAGAGTGTCTTCAGTCTATCAGACAGTGGAATTATGGTAGGCTTTAAAGTACAATTGCTTCCTAGACCCACAGGTCTGCATCAATGAAACACCTCCTTTTTCATATAGTTTGGAGATGAAACTGAGATTCATGATGCTGGAAGGAGGGATATTCCTACATGATTGTGTGTTAAGATTCCTCACAGTTAACATAGAATCACACCATTAATATATGTTGATGCTATTATCCAAAATGACAAATTGGGTTATTTATGCTACAGTTGTTAGATCCACACCTACTACAAGTAGAATGGGGATCTAAATCCAAGGCAGGCAGAAAACAAGAGCAAGGACTGTTACCAACCCCAGGGCATTTTCTCTGAGGCTTGGAAATCAGATGATTCATGGGCTTGCATACTCAAAGTAATAATAGCACAATATTACACAGAACACAACACAAAAAAAAAGAAGGAAAAAATCAAAATGCTAAGGCATTATATAGGCAGGAAGGCACAAAAACAACCTGCTTCTTGGCAGAGAGGGTAACAGCACCGACCTACTATGAAGGCAGTCAAAGAGAAACTGATGCGTTGTAGCCAGGATGGGTTACGGCAAGTTGGCTGCACCCTCCGCCTTTCCGCCATCTTGGCTAACTCCCGTTGCCACCAAAATCTTGTACATTTTTTAACTGGACTTCAGCAGGCGCTAGAGAATTTTCCCCCCCTTACATTAAGACCAAAGGTTGGTTGTGTACGTGAACAAGATGGGAGGTGGAAGAAGGAAAATTCCTACCAAATTCCCCAAAAGTTATCATTTGACCTGCCACAACTAATACACATCCAAATGAATGATGTCCCTTAAATAAAAGGCAGACAGGCACCACTAGACACCCAGACAGAGGCATAAATGTATAGTGATTTGCATAAAATGTACCACAACAACAATCATCCTCTGGACCCTTCTTTACCTAACCTAGTTGTTTTTGCTTGGAACACTAGGCAGACTGCTGCTAAAAAATGACAAATTTTAAATTAATTGGTATTTTTTAACAAACCTGAAGTCTTAATGTAATGGGATTTTCTCAAGCGGCTAGCTGGAGTCCAGTTATTAATAACACAAGGTTTTGGTGGCAACAGGAGATAGCCAATGGGGAAAGAGGTGGGTGGAGCCCCACCTGGTAATTTTCTATCAGATTTAATATTACTCAGTTTTCTAGTTTTATTCTGACTTCAACTAAAATGGGAAATAGTTTTCCAAGTTAAGTTGTAGAATCATCTGATATCCAAACAAAAAATTAAGTAAGGAGCAAATTCATTCCTGCTTTCTGTTGAAGTGTCCTAAATTCAGGTATATTAGTTTTATTTTCTATCCTATCTAAATTATATTAGTTTTATTTTCTATCCTATCTAATTACTTAGTACCTTTTCCTATAACTTGTCTCTCTTTGCAGGCTGATTTGCCTCTGAAGCCCTCTTGGGTTTATAGCCTGTTGACTCTGTACATAAGATTTAAAGAAAGAAAGACTGGATTAATACCATTCCTGTTACACCAGTCACAGAACTGGTTCCACTTTGTCTGGTAAGACTGGTAGTGAGGAGCACTAACACAGAGTCAATCCAAGTAATATTCAACAAAAAAATTCTCTCCCATAACCACTCAAAATATCACAATTTTTGAAAGTATATTGTATTTTTCTTAATACAAACCTGAGGTCCTTTACATAAGGAATTATTCTCAGCATAGGCTGGAATACGGCCGTTAAATTCTTGAAGAAGGTGGTTAGGCAGTAACTACCGTCTGGTAAGCGAGTAGGCCTGCCTGCCCGGATGTAAACACTCCACTTTGCCTTTCGGCCCAGGTTTCAGATTGAGGGGTGGCATGAGGTGGGTATTAATGCAAAGGACCTCAGGTTTGTATAGTTAGGAAAAATACAATTTACTGTAAACAATTGTGATTTGTTCCTAAACAATATACAAACCCTCAGTCCTTTACATTAGGAAGACTCACTGATTGGTGGGAGGAATTTGAATGAGCCTCTAGAAATGACTGGAGTTCTGCACACCTGGGCTATTACTCCTGGTCATAAAAGTGAGGAGTGGCCTGCTTCTGACAACATGATCAGAGTATAGGAGCTGCATGATCAAGAGTCAGACTTCTGGGCCTTTTCGAAATGAGTGAGGAATCATAACTCATCCAAAAAATGGCTTGGAAGAACATTTAGAGTCAAGAGGCATTAATGCAAAGTTCTGGGAAGGGTTTGCATTATTGCCAGTCTCCTTCTTCCCCTTGCTAGAGGAAGAAGTGGGATTGCTTCTGATTCTGACAAGAAAAATAGAAAGGAAGCTTGATGTGCAAGCTTACCGCATCAATCGCTCGACCAACAAGTAAGTTCGAGTCCTATCCTTAACTTGAAGGAAGAGGAGTAGAAGAACGAGAAGGGGAAGGTGGAGAGGCCAGTCACTCTCGCATCCTTCTTGCCTCTAGAACTGCACACCATAGGCGAGATGCAACTCGTCCTCTTGAAGGAGCCAGGTAAGCAAACACAACCTGCAAGCATCCACCACCAGTCCAAGGAAAAGAGGTTCCAAGGACCGGTGGGCAGAACCGAAGGAAGAAAGATATAAATATGGTTGCAATGAGGCCTCATCTATCTTCTGGTCCGGCATATTCTTCCAAATGATAACGTACCCAGCCACTGGACGTATCCAACTACAGAGAGGTCTCTCATGATCTCATAAGACTTGAGAAAGACGTGTCATTAGACACTTCTGCATTGGCAGTCTGCAGTGGGTAAAGGCATCGAAACTCAATGAAGGGTGTTGATCCTTCAAAGGTATAGCAACACACCAATAGGACAAAGTAATGACTGATCTGGATCAACTGATACAAAGTCCACCGCACAGGAGATCATGAAGGATTCGGACTTGTCAACAGATGCTGAATGATTGTGCTATTGCACATCCAAGACACAGTCATGACATGACATCTGCCCTTTGAAGGGTGATGCTAAGAACAACCAAACAAATTGTCTATCTTGTTCACCAACGATGTTGAGAGACGAGATGATGATTCTTGTGAGGCAGGTGCACATTAGATGAGAGTCAAATGCCTTCTAGAGACCAAGTTCCCTGTGATGGCACGACAGAGGTTTCTCATCAGTAGTTGAATCTCAACCAAGGAGAAACAATACTATATTACTTAGTGAATGAATAAGGTGAATGTGGACCTACGTCTTCACAGTTGAATCGAGAAAAGCAAACTCTCATGATTCTGATCATATAAAAAGTCCCGTCAATGACACTAACCAGTGAAGACGGCTATCATCCCTGTTGTTTTACCGAAGACTGAAAAAGTTATTCCACTACAGTGGTCCCCCCGTATTCATGGGGGATGCGTACCAGACCCCCCCACGAATAGTTAAGAATCCGCGAATGTTTGGAACCCCCCTCTAAAAATGCTCATAAACTCCTATCCTGAACATGCAAACACCAAAGTATCCCTAAAAAGACCATCCTTCATCAAATATACATAAAATATCCTATTATGGTTCATATTAATCTTTGAAATATTATTAATACTGTTTTAAAGTAAATCTTACATTTTATGTTTATACATAAATACATACTATGTACTGAATGACTTAGTTACGTATGTGAAAATAATTCAGTCCCCCCATAAGTATTCAGTCATGCACGTTTTCTTTCATACTGTTACTATTTGAGACATCCATTTTCTTTTTACAAGGGAACAATTGTTCGTGAAATCACAAATACCAAATGTCTACTTAAAGTATTATCCTACATCAAATATACCATTGAATTGGTATTATTAATATCATTTTAAAGTAATCTTAAACATTTTACCATTAGAAATATATAAACAGCCAATAGCAGAGAGAGAGAGAGAGAGAGATTACATAAAACCATTAAATTCGTTGACCATTGTATGGCATTGTTACTTTCCCAGCTCCGAGCGTCACTGGAGTTGAGGTAGGGAAATTGATACAGGAAAAGACGAAGGGAAGAATTTTCATTTGAAATTAGTTATCGTATTATTACGACTTCTGTTATTATTATTATTATTTGAAAAGAAAATAAACACGTGCATCTACCATAAAAAATTCTCTCATCTCAGTAAGAAAGAGGGGTTATCCTTACAAGTGAAATGGAAAGGTCATTTTCATCTCTTTAAAATACTACCATTATGAATTTTGTAATTATTATTACAAAATTCATAATTATTATTATTATTATTATTATTATTATTATCAAATAACTGAAATTATCAATAAACATTTTACATACTAGTACCATAAAAATTCTTTCATCTCGGTAAAAGAGAGAGAGAGAGAGACCTTACCTTACAGACCTTACATCTTGTTCGGGTTGCCCCAGGTCCCTCAGTGTGAGGCACCTCTAATGTCTACCAGAGAGTTGCTAGTACATCTTCCAGTATATTTTGCATCTTCCAATCTTGGATGGTCTGGGATGCAGTTTAGATATTTGTCGAGCTTATTCTTAAACACATCTACGCTCACTCCTGATATATTCCTCAGATGAGCTGGCAACGCATTGAATAGACGCTGCATTATCGATGCTGGTGCGTAGTGGATTAATGTCCTGTGTGCTTTCCTTATTTTTCCTGGTATAGTTTTGGGCACTATTAATCTACCTCTGCTTGCTCTTTCTGATATTTTTAGTTCCATGATATTTTCTGCTATTCCTTCTATCTGTTTCCATGCCTGAATTATCATGTAGCGTTCTCTTCTCCTTTCTAGACTATATAATTTTAAGAATTGTAGTCTTTCCCAGTAGTCAAGGTCTTTAACTTCTTCTATTCTAGCTGTAAAGGACCTTTGTACACTCTCTATTTGTGCAATATCCTTTTGATAGTGTGGGTACCATATCATATTGCAATATTCAAGTGGACTACGAACATATGTTTTATAAAGCATAATCATGTGTTCAGCTTTTCTTGTTTTGAAGTGCCGTAACAACATTCCCATTTTTGCTTTACATTTTGCCAACAGAGTTGCTATTTGATCATTGCATAACATGTTCCTATTCATCATCACACCAAGGTCTTTAACTGCTTCCTTATTTGTGATTGTCTCATTATTAGGTCCCTTATATGCATATAGCTTTCTTTCTCTGTCTCCATAATTTATTGATTCAAATTTATCAGAGTTAAATACCATCCTATTTACCTCTGCCCAATCATATACTTTGTTAAGGTCTCTTTGTAGAGCGTTCCTATCTTCATCACAAGTAATTTCTCTACTTATTCTTGTGTCATCTGCGAAATTACTCACTACCGAATCCTTAACATTATTGTCTATGTCTTCAATCATAATAACAAACAGTATTGCAGCTAACACCGTACCTTGCGGCACACCGGATATTACCTTGGCTTCATCCGATTTCTCGTCGTTTGCAATAACTATCTGTTTTCTGTTGTGTAAAAATTCTTTTAACCATCTTCCTACTTTATCCACGATATTGTGTTTTCTAATTTTCTTCGCTAATATATTATGGTCTACTTTATCAAAAGCTTTTGCAAAGTCTAAATAAACCACATCTGTTTCATTTCCGCTTTTCATATTTTTTAATATGTTCTCATGGTGGACTAACAGTTGGGTTTGTGTACTTTTTCCGGGTACGAAACCATGTTGTCCTTTATTAAACAAATTATTTTTTATTAAATGTTTCATAATATTTTTCTTCATTACCCTTTCATACACTTTCATAATATGTGATGTTAGACTCAACAGGCCTATAATTACTTGCCTCTAGTCTTTGATCCACTTTTGAAAGTAGGGGTAATATATGCTAATTTGTGCTCATCATAAATCTTGCCTGTATCTACACTTTGTCTTAATAATATTGCAAGTGGCTTTGCGATAGAATGAACTACTTTCTTTAACAAAATAGCAGGGATTCCATCAGGCCCTGCAGCAGAGAGAGAGAGAAAGAATAACTCGTTACGATATCAAAAGATTGAAATGAACTTCTATAGGCAACATTTCTTCCCCTCCCATAAATACATATATCTTTTCCAGAGAAGAGAGAAAGAGAGGACTGAACAATCTGTTTGTCTGTCTATCAATTCTTTTGCTGAGAGAGAGAGAGAGAGAGAGAGAGAGAGAGAGAGAGAGAGAGAGAGAGAGGGAAGAAATAGAAACCAAATGTATACCTTATGTAACATCCTACATCAACTTCACCTTAAATTATTATTATATTACTGCATTAATCTTAGAGATTGTATTAATATAACTTCAAAGTAATCCTAAACATTAGTACCCTTAAAGGTATATACTACATACAGTGGACCCCCATATTCGCAGACTCACGCATTCGCGGATTTCTCCTGGGAACATTTCCTCACATTATTTGCAGTATTTTTCTACGAGAAATATCCACAAATTCTTGTTGTTGTTTTTTTATCAATTTCATCATCAAATGCACTTTTTGTGATAAAACTATAGAAAAAAACAGGTATAAAGATTTTTAGTAGGTTTTTCTTGAGTGTTATATAACAAAATAGGAAGTTTAAAGCCTTTTTATAGGGGTTCCAACTATTTGCAGGTTCTAACTATTCAAGGGGGAATCTGGTATGCAACCCCCCCCCCCCCCTAAATATGGGGAGATCACTGTTCAACATACTTCTAAAACTTGCAGCCAAGAGAGAGAGAGAGAGAGAGAGAGAGAGAGAGAGAGAGAGAGTGTGTGTTATCACTATGACATATGTATCTTGTGGAGAGAGAGAGAGAGAGAGAGAGAGAGAGAGAGAGAGAGAGAGAGAGAGAGAGAGATTTGTTCTTACAGCATTTAAAAGAGTGAAATGGAGAGATTATTGTATTTAAAAACTCACATATGAATTTTGTAATTACATTTATAGTATTATTATTATACATATGATAGTATTATTATTAGAAAATATTAATAATCAACTTATTACATACATGTACCATAAAAACAATCTCATCTCAGTAAGAAAGAGAGAGAGAGGAGAGAGAGAGAGAGAGAGAGACGATGAGAAGATGAGAGAGAGAAATTACATAAAAACCATTAAAATCACTGACCATTATATGGTACTGTTCCCATCCCCAGTCACATTACTTGACATATTTGACAACTTCCAAAGCTACGAGCATCTCTATTTTCAGATCTTGATACTTAACCATTTTTTCCCTCTCTTCCCTTCAACTCTGGTGTCCCATGGTATTGCAACATCAATGAGTGATACTTTCTTCTTGACTTTGTCAATCAACGTCACGTCTGGTCTATTTGCACGTATCACCCTATGTTCTGATACCATAGTCCCAGAGGATATTTGCCTGATCGTTTTCTATCACTCCCTCAGGTTGGTGCTCGTACCACTTATTACTGCAAGGTAGCTGATGTTTCTTGCACAGGCTCCAGTGGAGGGCTTTTGCCACTGAATCATGCCTCTTTTTGTACTGGTTCTGTGCAAGTGCCGGGCATTCGCTTGCTATGTGGTTTACGTTTGTTTGTATGGTGTTTTTACGTTGCATGGAACCAATGGTTATTCAGCAATGGGACCAACGGCTTTACGTGACTTCTGAACCACGTCGAGAGTGAACTTCTATCACCAGAAATACACATCTCTCACTCCTCAATGGAATGGCCGGGAATCGAACCCGCGACCGCCGAGGTGAGAAGAAAACACCAAACCAACCACGCCACTGAGGCGCTTTATGTGATTTATGGTTTCATTTTTTGTACTGCACTTCCTACACATGGGAGAGATGTTATTTCCGTCTATCGTTCTTTGAACATATCTGGTTCTTAGGGCCTGATCTTGTGCTGCTGTTATCATTACTTCAGTTTCCTTCTTTAGCTCTCCCCTCTGTAGCCACTGCCATGTGTCATCGCTGGCTAGTTCTTTAGTCTGTCCCATGTATTGTCCGTGCATGTTTTGGTTGTGGCCAGTCCTCTGTTCTGTTTGTCATTCTCCTGTCTCTCTATATTTCTGGGTCTTCGTCTACTTTAATTAGTCCTTCTTCCCATGCACTCTTTAGCCACTCGTCTTCACTGGTTTTCAGATACTGCCCCAGTGCTCTGTTCTCGATGTTGACGCAGTCCTCTATACTTAGTAGTCCTCTCCCTCCTTCCTTTCGTGTTATGTATAGTCTGACCGTATTTGCTCTTGGGTGTAGTGCTTTGTGTATTGTCATATGTTTCCTGGTTTTCTGATCTATGCTGCGGAGTTCTGCCTTCGTCCATTCTACTATTCCTGCGCTGTATCTGATAACTGGCACTGCCCATGTGTTTATGGCTTTTATCATATTTCCGGCGTTGACTTGAGTATCGCCTTGAGTCTCTGCATATATTCTTTCCTGATCGTGTCCTTCATCTCTTGGGGTTTTATATCCCCTCCTTCCATTATTCCCAGGTATTTGTATGCAGTCTCATCTATGTGTTTGATGTTGCTCCCATCTGATAGCTTTATCCCTTTGGTTCTCGTTACTTTGCCTTTTTGTATGTTGACTAAGGCGCATTTTTCCATTCCAAACTCCATCCTTATGTCCCCAGATACAATCCTTACGGTCTGGATTAGGGTATCTATTTCCTTGATGCTCTTACCATACAGCTTGATGTCGTCCATGAACATCAGATGGTTGATTCTGTTGCCTCTTTTCTTGAGTTGGTACCTGGCATCCATCTTCTGTAGTACTTTTGTCGTGGAATCATGGCTACTACGAAGAGTAGTGGGGACAGTGAGTCACCCTGGAAGATCCCTCTCCTGATATTAACCTCTGCTAATCTTATTCCAGACCTTGCAAGTATTGTATTCCAGTTGTGCATTGTATTTTTGAGGAAGCTGATGGTGTTTTCCTCTGCCCCGTATGTTTTCAGGCATTCTATTAGCCATGTGTGTGGTATCATGTCGAAAGCTTTCTTATACTCTATCCATGCCATGCTTAGGTTGGTTTTCCTTCTCCTACTGTTCTTCATTACCATTTTGTCTATCAGGAGCTGGTCTTTTGTGCCCCTACAATTCCTTCTGCAGCCTTTCTGTTGGTGGGGGATGGTGTTTGTCTCCTCTACTATGAGATTCAGGGCCTCTGTAACACGGTTTTTTGGACTTTGCTCCTTATCAAAGCATCGGATGTAGCTGAAAGTTGACATGTATATTTTACAACCACACACAAATTTTGTCAGCATTATCAATAACCTAAACCCGATCGTTTTAATTTTTATAGAGTAAAAATTATCTAGCCGACGCCATGGCCAATGATTACGAGCCAAGAGTCGAAAAACATTCATTACGTAAGCAATGTAAACACCTTTTGACGAAATGTTGCTCCGCCCATCCACCAGACAGAAACCCATTCACCTTGTTTCATCGGCTCTGAAACCCAAAGACTTTATGAATGGCGGAACTATACATAGAAGTGGGTGGGGTATCTGTGCTAGCTTAGTAATACTACTGTAGCAGTAGTGCCGCAGCAGTATAGCAGTAATATACATAAATTAAACGTTTAGGCCAACTGCTGCGATCCCTGAGGATCATTTAGCACTTCTTACAACTACTCGAGAATTCGAGAAATGAGTTTTTATAGCCAGAAGTTAAATTTTCTAATCCAACAATGCCATTGATAGCCTTCAGTGTTATCCTGAATTATAACGAGGCCAAAGTGGGTGGAGCCTCATGAAGTCATCATCCTGCCGATAATTATTGGTGAAGATTTAAAGCCAAAATACGGTACCGGCTATTTTTTTTTCAGTAAATAGGTAGATAGCCAATAAATAAAAATTGCTTGGCATTGGATATAGCAGTTATCACATCAAGCTTGTCTACTATGTTTTTGAAAATTACCAACTATTCCCTACATCTTGTCAATCTGATTGTGACCTATAAAGTAGACTGTAATTTCTTAGGACACTTATTTTGGGAGTTAGACTAAAAATAGAAGTGTTTTTGTATTTATTAACATATTTTGTTGGTTTGTTCATTATGACAATTGTCAGTGGAGAGGTTTCAGAGTTCATAAAGGTGTACTGCTTTGCTTGTATTTAAATTTGTATATCATTGTTGCCAGAGGTATAGCCTTCGTTACGTATAGCCAATCATCCATCGAGAAAGAGGGAAGAAATGCTGTCATAAGTTACGTAACGATTGCGTTCGAAACCTTTTCTCTGAGTAAGTTGGCCCGTCTTCAAAAAAAGTCACTTTTACATTATAAGTACCAAAATTTTTCAACCTACGTAATGCAGAATACAGTCAAAATTTATGTGTAGATATAATGTGTATTCTGAATAAGCGTTATATTTGTGAAATGCATAAATAAAAAGTTATTGCAAAAAAAACGTGTTACAGAGGCCCTGAATCTCATAGTAGGTAGTATATAGCCTTTCACTGATGATACCTGTTAGTAACTTCCACATTATTGGTAGGTAGGTGATAGGCCTGTAGTTACTGGCTATATTTCCCTTACTCTTGTCTTTTTGTACTAAGGATGTTCTTCCTGTGGTCATCCAATTTGAGGGCCATGGGATTTGAGATACGATGCTGGAGTTGTTCTGCTACTTCGTGGGTGTAGGGCCTTGAAGTTTTTGAGCCAGTATCCATGGACTTCATCAGGACCTGGGGCTTTCCAGTTTGGCATTTTCTTTAGTTGGTGTCTGACTGTGTCTGTCGTGATCTCTGTGAATCTTTGTTTTATTCTTCCTGTTTCTTCTTCCTTGACTTCCTGGAGCCATGTTGCATGTTTGTTAAGTGATACCAGATTGCTCCATATGTTTTCCCAGTCTCTCTTACTTGGTTTGGCTTTAGGAATTTCTTGGTGGTTGTCTTCCCCTCTTAGTTGGCTGTATAGTCTTTTCTGGTTGGTTACGAATAGTTTGTTTTGTTGGTATCCCTTATTCCTGTTCATGTACCGTTGGATCTTATGTGCTTTGGCCTTAAGCCTCTGTTTTACATCTTCTATTGTGTTGTTTAGTCCCCTCTCTTATACTTTGTATTTCTCGTTGAGTTCCTCCCTTGTTTTCTTGCTTCTTAGCCTTTTTTCTGCCATCTCTTTCAGTTTATTCAAGTCAGATCTCATCTCCATGATTTGCTTTTCCAGGTGACTTTTCCAAGGAGGTTGCTGTTTTGGTTTCTGTTGGGTTGGTTGTGCTGGTGGTGTTGGTGTTCGAATCCCCATCAGTTCTGCTACTAATCTTGCTCCTGCATATGCCAAGTTATTTGTTTCTGTGATACTGGTGGTGTGTATTATGCCCATTATTTCACGACCTCACTTGTTTCTCCCTTAATTTCTTGGTGTTGTAGGCTTTCATGGAGGGGATCTTTGTTCTCTCTGTATCTGGCTCCATCCACTTGTCTAATCTTTTTTTTTCTACCCATTCCGTCCTCTCATGCCCTTACATTCGTCGGTGTTTTCTTCGTGGTGTCGTTCTTTTGTTTGATACCTCATCATCCCTGTCGTCTTCTGGGGCATCGTCTCTCAGTTCGTCTTCGTGTAATTTGTTGTTGTGTGACATTTCCCTTTCCAGTTCTTCTCTTTCTGTTGGGGAGAGCCAGTTCTTTTTCTTTATGTTCCTTACTTGGTCTGCCAGCCTCTGCTCTGTTTGGGGGGGGGGTGTTATTCCTCTCATTCCAGATGTTGACCAAACCTTCTTCTATATCCTCTCTCCGTCGGGTTGCTTCTGATGTAGCATCTCCATATTCCTTATTTTCTTCTCTTGTCCATTTCTTCCTTTGGTTTTTTGCTTCTGTAGCTCCAATCTCAGGCTGTTGGTTACTGTCGTTGTGGTGGTGCAGTTGCTGGATGACGACTCTAAGTACCTGACCGTCTTCCCCTTCAATTGGGTTGAATACCTGGCTGCCGGACGAAGCTCCTCTGTTGCCAGAGGTTCCATTTACGTCATTGTCGTTTATTCCTTCATTTCTCAACATCATTGCTGAGTTTTGCTATTTAACCCATAGCTGGACCCTACCCCATCAGGGATAGGTACTCATTTACAGCTGAGTAGACTGAGGAAATTATCATAAAGATCCTTTCCCAAGGAATCAACGCCGAGGAGAGCGGTCACCCATCCAACGACTGACCAGCCCCAATGTTGCTTAACCAGTCTATTGATGACCTAACCCACTCTGCCATGACATATATATTATTATTATTATTATTATTATTATTATTATTATTATTATTATTATTATTTCAAAATATTAATAAATGCATACATCTACCATAAAAATTCTCTCATCTCAGTAAGAGAGAGGAGTTATCCTTACGTAGGTGAAATGGAAAGGTTATTTTTATCTCTTTAAAATACTACCACATACAAATTTTGTAATTACAGTTTTATTATTATTATTCTTATTATTATTATTATTATTATTATTATTATTATTAACAACAGAAAATATCAATAACCATATTCCAAACTAGTACCATAATAATTCTTTCATATCAGTTAGAGAGAGAGAGAGAGAGAGAGAGAGAGAGAGAGAGAGAGAGAGAGAGAGAGAGAGAGAGAGAGTTTATCTTTCTGTTCTCTCAGAAAATACTTCTAACCCTTCCAGTGAAACAGAGGGAGAGAGTTACCACTATAACAGACATATCTTGGGTGGTAAAAGGGGAGAGAGAGAGAGAGAGAGAGAGAGAGAGAGAGAGAGAGAGAGAGAGAGAGAGAGAGAGAGAGAGAGAGAGAGAGAGAGAGAGAGAGAGAGTGTTATCCTTATTTAAAAGATTGAAATGTATAGATTATTGTATTTCTTTAAGATACTACCAAATAATATGAATTTTGTAATCACAGTTAAATTAATATTTTTATTATTATTTGAAAGTATCAATAAACATATAGTACATGTACTATAAAATTTCTCATGTCTCAGTGAGAGAGAGAGAGAGAGAGAGAGAGAGAGAGAGAGAGAGAGAGAGAGAGAGAGAGAGAGAGAGGGAAATTAAATTAATACTTAGTGGCAACAACACAACAGCTCCCCCCCCTCCTGTCACATTACTTGATATATTTGACAGCTGTAGTACCTGGAGTTAGAGAGAGAAGAATGGGATTTCCTTTATTCTTACATAATCTTTAAAATTTATAAACTAAAATCTTACTAATTCACTATAGTATTTTCTTTAATGAATTGATAATATTGCTGTTTACATTATTATTAATATTTGAAAGTAGTAAATCATTTATTTATCATACAGAAAAACATACATCTCTGTAAGAGAGAGAGAGAGAGAGAGAGAGAGAGAGAGAAAAAAAAAAGTATTATTTTTATTATGTGATATCATTTAATCTTATTAAACTTACTAATACAGTATTAATCAACATTAATATTTGAAAATTAGTAAATAATTTTTGCATCATAAAAAAGTATTTAGTCATGAAAATAACATAAAAATACACTAATTAGTGATTGTTTTCATCAGAAAACCCCACGAATAGGTGAATTTTGCGCAAATAATGAGTAAATATGGTCCGGAGAGAAATCCGCGAATCCGGAGAAATCAAATATGGGGGCATTCGGTCACATACCAAAAGAATTAACTTACAGATATGCACCTACTACTTGGACAATGCAACTGATAGCAGAAGCATGTCACAAGAGAAATATACTAGTATATTCATGGGTTCCTGTAAATTGCACTCCAGCCTAGCTAATTCTTCTTCATTCGAGAGATAAGAATAACGACTGGAAGCAGACCTACTTCATTCTCTGATGAAGAGAGCAAAGGTGAAGTTGTCCTGAAGGGAGACTTCTACAGTGATAACAGGATACCGAAGACAACTAGTTCAAGCCAAATTGGTTGTTCACAAAACAGCAGCAATGGAGAGGCATTCAAACCTCTCGGTGCTATCCATCCTGAACAGATTGACGTATGTTCGGTAAGATCTTAAGATTGAACCAAAAACATGGTCTCTCAGATTCAAACTCTGAGGAGTAGACTCCATAAAATTCCTCTTATTTCCTTGTTCATTCCGGTGCAACCAGGAAGTAGAGGGGAAAAAAGAAAAGAGGATTGACTGTTCTTGCCCGCTCTTCTTTGGACTTGCAGTGTTCTCACTCTGTTAAATGAAGCATTCACTCCTTACAACCGTTTCATTCATGCGAAGGCGAGCGAAAGTTGACCAGAGTTAACTGCAGTAAAAGCTGGTGAGAACAAGCCACGTCTTGCTACGCATCTACAGGCGGTCCCCGGGTTACGACGGGGGTTCCGTTCTTAAGACGCGTCGTAACCGTCCTAACCCGAAAATTGTCGTAAGCCGGAACGACGTTCTTGAAAACATGTCCACAGGGAAAATTTCACTACTAATTTGCAATTTTTCTTAGGGCCGTATCTCTAAAATTATCACTAATTTACTTTTTTCATGTGCAAACACTGTGTATCACAAATTACTGTATATTTTCATTAAAATACAAGAGAGAGAGAGAGAGAGAGAGAGAGAGAGAGAGAGGAGAGAGAGAGAGAAATAACTCCTTAGGTTTCAATAGATTGAAATGAATGTCTGTAGGCAACTTTTCCCCCTCCCATAAATACATATATTTCTCCAGAGAAGAGAGAAAGAGAGGACTGTGCAATTATGTTTGTCTGTCTATCAATTCTTTTTGCTGAGCAGCGAGAGAGATAAAAGGAAGAAATAGAAACACCAAATGTATGACAAGTTATCTGTGGAGAGAGAGAGAGAGAGCAGAAGAGAGAGAGAGAGAGATGAGATGAGAGAGAGACGAGAGGAGAGAGAGAGAGAGAGAGAGAGTTGTCCTTACAGTATTTAAAAGAGAGAAATGGAATGATTATTGTATTTAAAATACTCAGATATGAATTTTGTACTTATAGTATTATTATTGGAAAATATTAATGATAAACTTATTACATACACGTCCATGAAAATGATCTCATCTCGGTAAGAGAGAGAGAGAGAGAGAGAGAGAGAGAGAGAGAGAGAGAGAGAGAGAGAGAGAGAGAGAGAAAGATTACATAAAACCATCAAATTCATTGACCATTGTATGGCATTGTTAAGCTTGAGTGTCACTTGAGTTGAGGTGGGGAAATTGATACAGAAAAAGACAAAGGGAAGAATTTTCTTTTGAAATTAGTTATCATATTATTACTACTTCTATTATTATTATTATTATTATTATTATTATTATTACTATTATTTGAAAATATAATAAACACGTGCATCTACCATAAAAATTCTCTCATCTCCGTAAGAAAGAGGAATTATCCTTACAAGTGAAATGGAAAGGTCATTTTCATCTCTTTAAAATACGACCATTATGAATTTTGTAATTAAAGTTTTATTATTATTATTATTATTATTATTATTAAATAACTGAAATTATCAATAAACATTTTACATACTAGTACCATAAAAATTATTTCATCTCGGTAAAAGAGAGAGAGAGAGAGAGTGTTTATCTCTCTTTGTTTATAACGCTTCCAGCGAAAGAGAGGGAGGGCGTTACCAGGGACGTGCAGAGGGGGGGTGCTAGGGGTGCCCAAGCATCCTCGCCCCTTTTGCTACTGTATTCAAAAGTTGCCCTTTTGAGAGGGATGTTATTATAGGCCCGCCGCCTATCTGTGTCAATGATGATAATAATAATAATAATAATAATTATTATTATTATTATTATTATTTTTTTTTTTTTATTTTTTTTTTGCTCTATCACAGTCCTCCAATTCGACTGGGTGGTATTTATAGTGTGGGGTTCCGGGTTGCATCCTGCCTCCTTAGGAGTCCATCACTTTTCTTACTATGTGGGCCGTTTCTAGGATCACACTCTTCTGCATGAGTCCTGGAGCTACTTCAGCCTCTAGTTTTTCTAGATTCCTTTTCAGGGATCTTGGGATCGTGCCTAGTGCTCCTATGATTATGGGTATGATTTCCACTGGCATATCCCATATCCTTCTTATTTCTATTTTCAGATCTTGATACTTATTCATTTTTTCCTTCTTTCTCTTCAAACTCTGGTGTCCATGGTATTGCGACATCAATGAGTGATACTTTCTTCTTGACTTTGTCAATCAACGTCACGTCTGGTCTGTTTGCACGTATCACCCTATCCGTCCTGATACCATAGTCCCAGAGGATCTTTGCCTGATCGTTTTCTATCACCCCTTCAGGTTGGTGCTCGTACCACTTATTACTGCAAGGTAGCTGATGTTTCTTGCACAGGCTCCAGTGGAGGGCTTTTGCCACTGAATCATGCCTCTTTTTGTACTGGTTCTGTGCAAGTGCCGGGCATTCGCTTGCTATGTGGTTTATGGTTTCATTTTTCGTATTGCACTTCCTACATATGGGAGAGATGTTATTTCCGTCTATCGTTCTTTGAACATATCTGGTTCTTAGGGCCTGATCTTGTGCCGCTGTTATCATTCCTTCAGTTTCCTTCTTTAGCTCTCCCCTCTGTAGCCATTGCCAAGTGTCATCGCTGGCTAGTTCTTTAGTCTGTCTCATGTATTGTCCGTGCATTGGTTTGTTGTGCCAGTCCTCTTTTCTGTCTGTCATTCTCCTGTCTCTGTATATTTCTGGGTCTTTGATTATTATTATTATTATTATTTGTATAATAATAATAATAATAATAATAATAATAATAATAATAATAATAATAATAAACAGGAGCTTGTAGAAATGGGTATTATATCTTGGCAACACTGGGTCACCAAAGATCGGCTAACTATATGTCTCACTGTCTGGTAACACTGGGGCCTAGGCAAGCTCAGCTGAGCTAGACTGACAACAGGCCAGGTAAGCTTTCCTAGTTATTTTAACTGGTATTGCCTCTGCATTAAGGCTTTGACTCCTTTTATAGCTATAAAAAGTGTAATAACAAAAAGAGGGAGAGAGACAGTCGACCAAGCGAGTCGAGTAAATTAATAGATTTGGAGAGGAAAATAGGAACGGGGCCACAGTAATGTGGACTGGAACGCCGAACGGTACAGGTACCGGTATGATTCATTGTAGGTGGCCATTAACCTACTGAATGAGACACATACAGCTTGTGTTTCATTTCATTTGTTGCATAATGTGTCCAATTAAGTTTTTGAGCTGCACGTGATATTTAGTTTTCGATTTTTAAATCAACAATACCCAACTGGATGGTGAAAAAATCTGTGAATGAAGAGGCCCTCAAGTCATTGCGAAAATTATGCCAGTTTTATGAGTTAGAAGAAGTAGACAAGCTACGGTTGGAATTAAAGATCTTATATTCCTCATTTCCTTGCCTGCCACAGAACACTGCAGCTACAATGCTCAACCTGATGAAAGAAAACAAAGTCCAGGAGATATTGCCACTTATGCTTGAACTCTTAACAATTTATGCCACTCTACCCGTCACAACTGCAACAGTGGAAAGGACCTTCTCCAAACTCAAGCTGGTGAAGACAAAGCTACGCAGCCTGTCCAGTGAGGAGAGGTTATCTGATCTTTTGTTGCTAGCAGTTGAAAAGGATATCACAATCAACAACAGTGAAGTTATCAGCATATTCAAAGAAATGGCACACAGAAGGGATCTCTTATAAATATAAAATGATAAGGTCTGGTTATTAGCCAAGTGTATTGATCATACAGATTGATTTTCTTGCAGTTATTTATGCAAAAGTAATAATTATAATTTTTCTTTTGTTAAATTTCCTAGTTCTACTGGTAGTCAGTACTGTAGATTTTATGTTCATATAAAACATTAGCCCACTGGTACCTATGGTATCAGTTATATTTATCTCTTTCTTGAATTATTAATGACTAGTTTAGATAAATTTGAAAGAATATTGAGCCAGTATATATTTAGCCTCATTCATTTCTATATTTTTGCCCTTTTTTTCACTTGAGCACCTGCCCTGAAAAAGTTCTCTGCACGTCCCTGGGCGTTACCACTATGACTCATTATTATCTTGTGTGGCAAAAGAGAGAGAGAGAGAGAGAAGAGGAGGGAAGAGAGAGAGGAGAGAGATGAGAGAGAGAGAGAGAGAGACAATCGGAGAGAGAGAGAGAGAGAGAGTTAACCTAATTAAATTGTGACATGGATAGATTAGTACGTATTGTATTTCTTTAAAATACTATTACATAGGAATTTTGTAATTACAGTTATTATTATTATTATTATTATTATTATTATTATTTGAAAGTATTAAAAACAAAAAGTACAAGTACATAAAAAAATCTCGAGTCTCAGTAAATGAGAGAGAGAGAGAGACAGAGAGAGATAGAGGAGAGAGAGGAAGAGAGAGAGAGGAGAGAGAGAGAGAGAGAGGCGCGAGAGAGAGAGAGAGAGAGAGAGAGAGATTAGAGAGAGAGAGAGAGAGAGAGAGGGGAAAATGTCAGGACCACGTGATTGCAACACTGCAGCTCTCCCCCAGCTCTTCCCCCTTTTGGCTGTCACAGAACATGATATATATCTGACAGTTTTAGTACCTGGAAAGGTTACAGAGAAGACTGGGATTTCCTTCATTCTTCGATAATTTTTTAAATATAAGCTAAAATCTTACTAATTCACTATGGTATTTTCTTTAATGAATTGATATTATTGCTGTATAAATTAATATTAATATTTGAAAATAGTAAATCATTTATTTATCATACTAAAAAACATACATCTTTGTAGTATAGAGAGAGAGAGAGAGAGAGAGAGAGAGAGAGAGAGAGAGAGAGAGAGAGAGAGAGAGAGAGAGAGAGAATTATAGTGATTATTTTTGTTGGAAAATACAAAGAGAGAGAGAGAGAGAGAGAGAGAGAGAGAGAGAGAGAGAGAGAGAAACTGTGCTAAACTATAAAGGATTCTTATCTTATCATAATATGTGTTTTTTAAAAGCGTTGTAAACTCGGAGCGTCGGAAGCGTCAGCGTCATAACCCAGGGCGGATTTTTCAATGAATATTTAAGAAAAAGCGTCGTAACCTCGGAACGTCGTAAGCCGGACCCGTCGTAACCCGGGGACCGCCTGTATCTTCTCTGTCATCGAACCTCACGAAGAGGACTACACAGAGGAGCCTCACACTGAGGGACCTGGGGCAACCCGAACAAGATGTAAGGTATGTAAGGTCTAAGGTCAGATGCCCTGTCCAAAGGAACAGTGACATCGATCTTGGCACCTGAAGAATAGCCATTCCTGGCTTTCACTGGGGGCTTAGAGCCACCAATGCAGCTCAGTACCTTCTCTTGCCCTGTGCCACTATCACGATAGAGAGAAGACTACCTATCATTAACTGTGGATGTTCGACCCCCATTGGATGTTGTACACTCGGAGAGACCCGTACATAAGTATCCGACGCAGCCCCGGTTCCATGAGCAGTGCTCTTGGAACCAGACACAGGAGAACGAGCCTGGGTTTGAACTCCTGGGGCTCCCAAGACACCATATTTTGGGGATAGTGTCCAGGTTCGCACTCCGGAAGGAGCAGGTGAGCTGAAGAGACAGCCAATTGCTCTCTCCCCAAGGAAAGGATGCAGACCCTTAGAGGTCTCATAGTGAGACTTCTTACGGGGGCGGAGAATTACCTTCCTCTCTTAGGACGTGGAAGCATTTGAAGAGGAAGGTAGGAGGCGTCAGATGACGAAGACAAAAGATGATGACCCCTGTGAAAAACTCGCTGCAATACGGAAAGGGAGGGTAATATGTCATGGCAAGGAACCGCGCCAATCAAGAGCAGAGAGTTCGTTCGGTAGAGCTGTCTGGTAAAGCCAAGTCGAGTGAGCTGAGCAGATCACCAGTATATAATTATGAGTGGTAATCATCAACAAAGAACTATCACTTCTTCCCAATTAACTGTTCACCTTCAGGCCAAAGCTCCAAGAAGAAGAATAAAGTGGGATTCTTTGTTTGCTGTCCTACGTGTTCGGACCCTAAGGTCCAAAACGCGAGGATGGTACTTACCATTCACCTAGGTGTTGCATGCAGTTCCAAGCTCTGCATAACTCCAAACCAGAAGAGTGAATACCAATACAGAAGAGCGAACTCTGTATTGGTAAAGGCTCATCTCGCTATCCAAGCACTTGTCATAGTGAGCTCTTGGCGAGTGCTAGAATTTGTAAGAATTCCCACGATCGGCAAGAAAACCCGACTCTTGTAAGACAATAATCGGGCAAGCCTTGTCTCGCCCTGGTACTTAGCAATACGATGAAGCCAAGCACTCAGCGAGCGCCAGCAAAACCAAGATATCCAGGCGCTTGGTGAGAATCCCAATTACTGTAATAAATATTGGGAATGCCCATTACCTGAGTGTTTGGAAATCACAGAAGACCAAATCACTCTGTGAATGCCAGAAATTCCAAGGAATTTAATGGCTTAGTGAGACTACTGATTTTCATAATAACAGTTACCGGGGATGTCTGTCTCGCCCGAGTGTTTGGAAGTTATAGAAAACCATAACGCTCTGAGAATGCCAAAAATTTCAAGGAATTGAGCATTCAATGAGATTCCCAGGTATTGCAGTAACAATTATCAGAAATTCTCATCTTGCCCGAGTGTTTGCAGATCATACAAGACCAAAACACTCGGAGAGTGCAAGAAATTCCAAAGAATTCAAGAGCTTGGCAAGACCCCCGAATTTCATCAAACGATCAAACAAACGATCATTGGGGAGGGGCCCTTCCTCGACTCCTGTAGAAATCGAGGAGGAAACAGGCATAAAAACCTGTCTTAAATGTGAGCATTTAAGACTGGAATATGAGTACAATTCAACAGAATATACACTCGAGGCTCCCAAAACACAAGAACCCATAGGGGACTGCGAATTGAAATCTGTCCAAAGGACAAAAAAAGCCAGGGAGAACATAGTGTCCAGATTTGACATAAGATCCTTCCTCAACAATGTGGATGTACGTCCAGTGGGACCCTAAGATCCCTTCAGGAATGTAGTCCCCCGACACCGAATCCTACGGAGAGCACACTGCAGGATCCCTCCTATTCACCTCCTTCTTCCCTTTGTAACCACAGGAAGTAGATGGAATAGGTGAGGATGACTGGATGCTCTTGCTCGCCTTGCTAGTAGAACTAGCAGGGGAAGCGAGTCACAGGCAGCCATCAACCTGCAGTGATGACCACGACATGAGTCTAGGAAAGCAATATCGTCCTGGAGAAACGCTTTCCCAAGGAGGGTTACAAAATTCTCGAACAGCAAGAGAAACATTCTCCACCACCGAGACCGGTCAGTCACGTGAACATGGCCATGGCTTGGGTGGGGTTGAGTGTGCACCTGACTGGAGAGGGCCAGTACCATCCTCCGATGTGTCCAAGTCCTCGTCGAGGCCGAATCCTCTACAAAGGACCGAATGGGGGACCACTTACCGGTCTCACTGTGTGCATGGTCCCTTGGGACCGTCACGTCAACTGGGTATTGAGCAATCATCGCGAGAGCGATCACCAGCACTTAAATCCGTAGATTTACGCACAATTGGGGGAGAAGACTACCTTTTCCTTCTTTGGCAGAGCGCCTTAGGAGTCGAAGGGGTGGAGGTTAAAGAACAATTTGATGATTCTGAAGAGGAAGATGACGACACTTGATGAACTCTCTTCCTCCTCGACTTCTCCAAATCCTGCAAGACTTCTTCTACAGGATGAGGTACATTTACCAGCAGGAATATAGTTAATAATCACAGGGTAGCAGCTAAGGCTTTGTCCAGTGACGATACTCCAGGATAGCAGCAGCAAATTAATATGATTTCCAGCAGGGGAACAGTACACATACTTGAGGACCAATATCACAGCAAGCTATGAGTCACAGGTACAGTTCCAAGGTTAGGATAGTCAACACGAAGAAATATCCAACCATCTACTGCTCTCATCAACTATCACCACTGTTAGCCTGTAAAAAAAAGAAAATGTAATTTAAAAAAATAAGGATACTCCTCTCGCATCCAAGGGCACCTCCCTCTGAAATAAAAGGAGATCCCTCAAACACCAACACTACACGCACCCTCCTCTATCTTCGTCTGATAAGCTAGTGAAAGGATGAAAGGGAAGAGGAAATACCAGAAGAAACAAAGGAAAGGACAAACCTCCGAAGTTTCCCTCAGTCATTTCCAAGGTGGAAGCATAAATTTCAGATGAATACAGGTCTCGTCTTAACGTTAAAGGACAAAAATATGTAATAAGGGTGCTGGCACACCCTTTCTGCAGACCCTTAACATAAAGCAGAAAGGCAGCTAGCAAGGCTATCACAAAAAAGTGGGTTTGCATATTAATTATTAAAGTCAATTAATTATTAATATCAAATACAATATATACATATTCATTCAAAGTAACAAATCAAAGATCCCACTGGGAAAATCGTGATTAATGGCTAGTCAGCAAGGGTTCACAAACATACGTCTTCGTTGGAAGACAGCCGAAAGCAGAGTGGAATGTTTACATCCGGGCAGATGGGCCTACCCACCTACCCAGACTAGTTACTCCCTAACCACCTTCTTCAAGAATTTAACACCCGTATTCCAGCCTACGCTGAAAGTAATTCCTTATTTAAAGGACTGTGGGTTTGTATATCGTGTAGGAGCAAATTGCCCTACCTATCTTAATAATAAAAAAATACAAAATAGCATACAAACTAAAATGTGTAAATATACAAAGCACTGGCAAATATGTCAGGTTGATTAGGTTACTTGAAAATTGACTGAGGTTGATTAGGTTATCTGAACATTGAATGATTAAGTGATGATGTTAGTGCGAGAGGAATAATGCATTAAAGAACAGTACGTAATAGGTTTGGTCAGTGTACAAACACTTTCTATTTACCACAACTACAAAGTAAAAACAACAGCAACATTACTGTACAGGTAATTTAAAGATCCTTAAATTAAGTAGTATACCTTTAACTGTTCTGAGATTCTTTCAAGGGAATTTGTGAAAGAAGTTTCTACTTCTTGAAGTTTATCTCGAGGGTTTCTATTCTCTGTGACTACTGATCCATGAGATTTTGGCGAAAAGACTGTCCTTTCAGATAGCTGCATGTCAGTTGGAGGCTTAATATGTGGTGAACCTAATGGTGGGCTCCCAACTGGTGGCCCATCACCTGGTCTGAAAAATAAAATCTATCAAGTTCAATTCTTTTTTTTTTAACTATAAAACAAATTAGTTTGACACAATGTACTTTCTCCAACAGTCGCTAATGTTAAAAAAGGAAGTCATAAGTATCCTATCCTATACATATCTGCTAAAATACAGTTGTTAGCGTGATAGCATTTATAATTAAGGCTACAGATTTTGCAGAGTATCAGCATGCATGCCAAGAAGAGAATTTTCATTCATTATTACTACAAATTAGGAAGCAGGTGCCTTAACAGAACTATGGTACTGATATTCATGTTTAAGATAGACTTTGGAGTTATATAAGGTATCCCACTCATTTGGCTGATTTTGCTCAATTATTTATTTTTATTTTTCTACCTTTTTACTATTTCCACATGCTTTGATCTCTTCTTGTGTTAGCTTATTTTTTTCACATACGGTGTAAAAGTACCTGGGTCTCTCAACAACTTTCAATTATCTCTTCCTCAATAAATAGTGCCTACACTGCTATTAACATCAGCTGCATAATTTCAAGTGCCATATTTACCTGAGGAAAGACTAATACTTTTTTAAAATTTACTCTATCCTAGGAATAACATACACTTGCATGGAATAATTGTAGGTGAACTTACTTATTGATTTTAATCTACGTTTTGTATTATTTTCACTTACAGTATATTGAACTATAATTCCAAATCACAATCTCTAGTACTTATTAACTCCATAATATGTATATATAACAGGTTTTGATGAAGTAAAACCTATTTTTGGTAGCCAATGAGTCCTCAAAGGAGTTAGTACTCCTATGGTTGCCCCATGATTCCATAGGGCAGACCAAAGAATTTTCTTATGGTTGGTTTGGCCAGAATAGTTCCTTTTGATAGTGATAGGAGTACAAAAGGACTCAAGGAAAGAAGGTGCTTTCCCTTTCCTAAAGCATTTACACGGTTTTCCTTCACCCTTCTCACGCATTTGTAGCAACAGCTAAGAGATCACCCAAGATCCCCATTACTTGCCAGGTCTGTGAAAGAAAAATACACACCACAAATTCCCATACTTTTCATCATGAAAAGTAGGTTGGTTTGAGACTCACAGTGGCTATAAAAAAAAGGTTTTCCTACATCAAAAGATGTTTTTTGATAGTGGAGCCACCAGTCATCCTCAAAGGTGCATACAAAAGAAACTAAGAAACTGATGAAATGTCTTGGCTTCTGCATAAGCCATCTCTATGACCCAGATGGTAAAGTCATATAAGTTTTTACCAACTTTCTTTACGTCAGGATACCTATTAGGGTTTAATTAACATTGAAGGATAAGAAAAAACAAGAACTTCTATTTTTCTAAGTGGTTCTAGGGAGACTTACCTAATTATGGCCAACTGGGATATAGGTCACTGTGCCCCTCTCTGCCAATACATAAGAATTACCATAGCATCAAAAAAGTCCTGTTTTCCACTAAGGTGCCTATGGGGCCAAGACTTACCATACGACCTACCAACACACTGTTCTCAAATGTGACTAATGTCATGGCAGCAGTGCTCAAGGAACACAGCCTCTGATGACTACTTTGTAAAATTGGTGACTTCTTTAAAAGAAGTGCCTGCAACAAAAGCCAGGGATGTACCCACCACCTAGACATCAGGCAAACCAGTAACAGGGTGGGGTTTTGCCTTTCTGAGTACAGACACTAAGATAATACTTAGCCCATGCAGAAAGTTGCTTGTTTGTGATAGGGTATAAGAAAAAAAAGGGCCATCTGGGATGTTTACCACCACAACAAGGTAAATCTGGAGTGCTTGGATTCTTACCTGTAATCTTCAGTTCCCGTAAATAGGAATTTCATCTTTAAAGGGTCCTCATTCTTGACCAGAAATAGCATGTCAGGAGAAAACATTGACAGCAAAGTGTGTGGATGATGAAATGCTGCCTCCTTCTACGACAGCCAGGATGCCAAGTTGATCAAGACGACCACTCTCTGGAGCAATGAGCTGTAGTTACATTGGGACTACTGAATTGAAATGAAAGGTAAAGAACCTTCTTCAGGGGTCCTGCAGGAGCCGGTCTTTGCAAGGCATTTGTCTTCAAACATGATATTTTTATAATAAAATTATGTTTTTATTTACATTTACCAAGCAATTACATAGCTATAGGTTCCCAACTGTGGCAGACCAAAATTCAAATTTCACATGACACTGCCATCACTAGTGTAGGTGACAGGCATTTGCCACTTCTGGACTCCAGGTATGAACATATCGCACCTCTCAATTTGATTTCAGCCGCAAACTCGACCTGTGGTGAAGAGGGAGGGCTTTGATTATGTAATTACTTGGCAAGTATAAAACAAAACATAATTTCATTATAAAAATGAAGTTTCATAATAAAACTAATAGTATTGTAATACTTCCTGAACACCTGAATTAGCCCTGGTCACTGACCAGCCCAAACTTCATCCCCACAAATTTTTCCCACAAAGTGGGTAAGTAACTGTCAGCGCTACCACTGCTGCAGGTAAAATTTGTCTAATGAGTTACCTGAGGTTTCGTTGGCAATGCTGCTGCAAATACCAGCCACCAGAGGCCTACCTCGTCAATTGAGTCATTGACTATCAAACTGAAGAGGGGAGGAGTGTGGGAATCCTTCAGGTGTTCAGGTAAGTATTACAATAATAGTTTTATTATGAAAACTTCATATTGCAATACACTCCCTGAACACCTGAATTAGCCCAATTAAGAACACTTAAAAGGAGGTGGGATCAATCTAAATCAGCTCGACCTGACAACAGCATACGCAGGTAACTCAACATCAACCCACTGTGTAAAAGTATGTAACCTCACCTAGTTGTCAAACTCGGTAGGTGAGGATGCTTGCAGAGAGAGTACCTCATGTCAGTCTCGTATCTCAGGTCTCATCTCAGTTGTAATTGCCTCCCATGTGGTATTCTATACCGCTCATGTATGGAAGGGAAAATGAAACCTCCCATGTGGCTATCCAGCTTCTCATGTTTGGAGGCAAATTTGAGTGAGCAGGCCCTTCGAGTTCTCAGCTGTTCACTGATGAGATGATTATTCCCAAGAGATGAAGACTTTCCAACATGACAATCTGGATCTGCCTAGCTTCCAAGACATAAGAAAAATACACTTGAAATTAACCCTAACCTACAAAGACTGTAAAGGATCCTAAACCACCACCAACTACCTTAACCCCTATCGCCCTACTGATATGAGTAATTATAAAATTGAGTTGGCTGCAACAAAGGGACCTAGCGAGTAACCCTTCTCAGAAGAAAACTGGATATCCCTAAAATAAAAGGTAGTGAAAACCAACACCAACTTCAAAGTAGCTGCCTCTAAGATAACCAACACTGAAAAATTCCTCAAGAAAGCCCAAGAAGTAGCCATTCCCCGATAATGTGCACCCTTGGACGTGAAAAGATCTAGAAAGATCCAAAAAGGATGAGGAACCATTCGATGCTTGAATGACAACCTCTCGCAAGAAGAAACTAATAGCATTCTTGGAAATTGGGTAAAAAGGACTCCTAGGAGAAACAAATAAGGTCCAGGATGAGGTAAAAGTTTCTCCATGAGGGACAAATAGACTTTGAGAGCTCACATGGACACCGTCACATTTCTGACTCGTCACCTACAAAATCCTCTAATGATGAGGCTCTAAATCCTCTCGGAAGGGGATTCAATTCCAACTCTGACTTTGCCACAAATTCTGGCAAATATGAGAGAAAAATATCCTGCTCCAAAAAAAGATACTGTCCTCACCACTGCCTGAATCTCCCTAATCCTACTTACCATCCCAGGAGCAACTAAAAACAACACCTTAGTTAGCTCTCTCAATGATAATGCTTCTAAGGGTTCAAAAGCCAAAGAGCTCAACAATTTCAACCCAGCCACTAAATCCCAAGAGGGGGCCCGAAGCGGAATAACTGGTTGTTCTATCCTAAAGGATCTTAAAAGATCATGTAAAATCCTACTGGTCGCAAGTTCTGGCTGAAACCTGAATGTGCTACTGAGCATCGACCTGTACCCAGCAATCGTTGAATACGATAACTTCTTTTCCTTTCTCAAGAAAAGGAGGAAATCTGCCACCTTGGCAATCGTCGGACAAGAAATGCTATGTCCCTCCTTCCAGCACCAGCTATGGTACATGGTCCACCTAGCTTGGCATAATTTCCTTGTTGACCTTCTCAGACAAAAAGACAGTTGGCGAGCCACTGCCTTAGAGTCCTGAATGATGAGCTGCTTGCTGCTGTCAACATTTCCAGAAGGTCTGGAAACCATAGCCTTTGAGGCCAGAAAGGGACTATCAACGTCATCTGCGTGTTGGTACTGCTCCTGAGTTTGACTAGTACTTGATGGATTAACCCGAAAGGAAGGAAGGCATACACCTGAAGGTTGTCCCAGGAGTGCAGCATTGCATCCAACCTGCATGACATGGGGTCTGCTACTGGAAATCATTATTATTAATAGGGCTTAGTTTTTCCAGACCTCTGAGTCTCAAGCAGACTCTTCTCGAGCTGGTTCTCAGGGATTAATCCTGAGAAAAAGGAGAAGGGGAAAAATAAAATAAATAAATAAAAGAAAAAAAATTTAGACTTTATTTGAGAAACCTGACTTATTTAAAAAATTTATGATGTTATTATTGAAAAATCTTTGCTTTCAGCAAGAATACCTTTCATTTTTTAATTTCGTAGATAAACTGACCTTTGCTGGGTCCAATTTGGGCACTCAATAAGTAAATGCTGTACTTTCAAGGGTGTTTGACATCTGTTACACTTTATTGGGTCAGCATGTGGTGTTGACATTAAGTGACCATGTGAGAATTGTGTGTCCTATATGGAGCCTTTTTAGGATCACCTCTTTTGATCTTTCCTCCTGTGAGGATGTCCTCCATGCATACACTTCAGTTTTTATGTTTTTAAGTTTATTAGTTGTTGGTACTGAGGCCCATTCTCTTTTCCAATCCTGGTAAATCAATGGTTTAACCGATGTTATCCAGTCTGACACTGAGGCATGTGTAATTGTTGGAGGAATAGTGCAGGCTAATTTGGCAACTGTGTCTGCATTTTCAGTTCCTTTTATTCCCACGTGTGCTGGGATCCAACATATTTCTATTGATAATCCTGATTGGAGGAGTTGATGAATTTTTATTTGTATTTCCTGCACTATTTGGTTTGCTGATTTATACTGTCTTATAGCATCTATAGCACTGCGTGAGTCACTGAAAATAACAGAGACACTTGCTTTTGCCTGAGATATCATATCAGGAGCCATCTGTATGGCTGTGACTTCAGCAGTAAAAACTGATGATATTAAAGGTAGGCTTCTTTTGATTACCATATTTTTTGAATATGCAGATGCTCCTACTTCAACATTATTTTTGGAGCTGTCTGTATATACCATAAATTTGTTTCCTTTTCTTCTAATGTGCTCCAAAGCATGTTGGCAGTAGATTTCTGTACTTGTCATTTGCTTTTTAAGTAGGTAAAACAGAGAGGTACATATCTTTATTCGTTTTCAAATCTATGGTGGTGGCAATTCCATTGGTGGATGAAAAATTGGATCTATGTTATGCAAGTTCATTATGTATTTAGCTCTTTTTGGGAAAGAGCTAGTGCTATTAAGTTCTGTTACTGGATTACAGTTTTGAAAGCAGTCAGCTGCAGGAGACAATCCTGCTTGCAGTGAAAGACCTCTTCGTATTGTTATCAAATTACAGTGATGTTTCAAGGGTCGTGCTGTTATCAAATTACGGTGATGTTTCAAGGGCAACACACCTGCCTCTACCAGAAGCGAGCTTGTTGTGGATGATCGGAATGCTCCTGTGCACAATCGCACGCCTTCATGGTGCACTGCATCGAGAGTTTTTAATACAGATTCTGAGGCGGATGAATATATTGGACAGCAGTAATCTATTATGGATAAGACTGTTGCCTAATATATCATTAATAAAATGTCTCGTTTTGCTCCCCAATTAGTGTGTAATAATTTTTTCAATATGGCAAGGGCTTTGATGCCCTTGGCTTTAATGTATTTGATGTGCTCTTTCCAATTTAAATATTGATCAAATGTCACTCCTAGATATTTGATTTTTGTGCAAAATTGTATTTCAGTGCTATAAAGGTGAAGTTTGCCAATCTTATGCCGTTGGTCAGATGTTCTTCTGACCACCACCAAAGATCCTTCTGGCAAGAATTGTCCCAGATTACACTGCGTTCTCTTCCCAAAAGTCCCAGCGATTCCTGAGACACACCTGCAGAGAACACATCTGGAGATGAGACCCTGGAACCAGAAGGGAGAGGGAGGACATTCTTCTCAACAAGCTCTTCTACTCGCTCACTGGTTGAGCTCTGTCCAACATGAATATCTCTAGTTGCCACAGGACCGCAAGAACCCATTCCTGTGTCAGGAAAACCTTCAAATGATGCGCCTTAATTTCCATCCCCAAATAAGTCTTCACTTGAGTTGGAATAAGAGAGCTCTCATCCAAATTGACATGTATTCCTAAAGTCTGACATAAGTCCAGTAAGAAATCCCTCGCCTGAATTACTTTGTCTACTGACGAGGCCTGGACCAACCAATTGTCAAGGTATCTCCTCATCCGAAACCCCCAATGATGCATTATCCTCGAAATAGGAGACACTACCCTTGGGAATACCTGAGGTGCTGTTGTCAGACTGAAGCAGATGACCTTGAACTGGAATGTTCCAGCTGGACCCAAGAAACGAAGGAACCTTCGAGATTCCTGATGAATCGGAACTTGTAGATATGCATCTTTGAGGCCCACTGAAACCATTCAATCGTCTCTCCGAATTGACCATAGCACCAACTGCAAAGTTTCCATGTGAAACTTCATCAAGACTACCAATCGGTTGAAACCCGAAAGATCTATAAAGGGTCTCCAAGACCCTCCTGCTTTTGCAGTAATGAAGATCTGGCTGTAAAATCCCGGAGATGGAGGAGCAGGTTCTATTGCTCCTTTCTCCAACAAGGATTGGATCCATGCCGCTAACGCTATCCCTTTGATGGATGACGGGGAATTACTGGTTAGGCAAACCGGGGAGTCGAACAGCGGAGGATGAGAATGAAATGGGAATCTGTACCCGTTCCTCAGAACCTCCACTACTCAACTCTGTGCCCCACTCCTTCCAGAAGTTCCAAAAAGGAGCAAGACAACCTCCTACTGGTATGGGCGAGGGAAACATCTATCTCTGGAAATCCCTCTTGGACGGCAAAGGCTTTGAAGAAGGAACAGAACCATTAAAAGCGAAGCGAACATTCTTCGGCGATCTTACAGGTGACTTGGAACCAGATCGTTTACCTGGAGATGACATCCTAGATCGTTTAGGGGATCTTGATCCCTGAGCCTCAACACGAATCATAGCTTTCTGCGACTCTACTGCCGAGGATGAAGACACGAAATTAACCATAGCAGAAACATCCTCCTCCCTGAACAGACTGTTGCAAAGCACAAAGGGTGCCCTCAACAGAACCCTCTTATGAATATCAGGATAGTGCGGAGGCAGATGATTCAGAGAGAAGTCCCTCCTCTTCTTACCAAAGAACGTGGTGCAGCCAGCCGAAATATTAGCCTGATATGCCAACCCTATTGAAACCGAAGTGATGAGGTTGTTAAACAGAACCGGATCTGAAGGCGAATACCCATCCTGTTTCAGAAACCCCATCAACCCCGACAGCATCCACATAGAGTGGGACAAAGCCTTTGACTGTTTGCAGAAAGTGTCCTCCAAAATACAGGCCTCATGAGATGTGACTGCTACCAACCTATTTGATGAAGAAACCCGAGCGAGAAGACCCTCAACTGATTCGTCGAGTGGAACTCTGACACCGAAAGAAGGGTTACCCTCTACCCTGTAAAACCCCTTCAATTAGGTGACACTGGAAGAAGAGTTACCCTCTACCCTGTAAAACCCCTTCCAATTAGGAAGCAAGGTTGAATCCCGCTTACCTGACCCAATGAGCGATCCTAACCTTGTGTCCACCTCTCTCAAAGCTGCTTGACCCGGCCAAACCAGACCAGCTTACTAGATGTTTGAGAAAATGCTGGCTTGGTTGAGTACAGCACCTCAAACATTGCCTGATTCGGTTGAACAGGCTCCTAACAGGCTCCTCTGCTTGTATTCGCTTTCATTAGCTGGAGAAATTCCCACCTCTGGTACTGGCTCCTCCCCTTCCACAGAGCATTCTCTATCAGGCTGGTCCGACCGAATCGGAACATGAAAGGAGACAGGTTGACCACCTGTAAAAGCTACACTCGATGACCTGGGACCCGCTACCTGTGGATGTGCTAACCCAACACCTAACATACCTGATCCCATCACCCCCGAGCCAACTGCACTCGGTTGCGCAAACCCTGCACCAACTAAGGACGATGATGCAACAGCTGAGCCAGCCGCAATCAATTGCACACACCCCACACCGCTCAGTGACGATGACACAACACCTGAGCCCACCGTACCTGGGCGAACAACACCAGCACTTAAGAGCGGAGAAGCCACAACATCTGGTCCGCTTAAACCTGGCTGAACCAACAACCCAACTAGGAACAAAATTAGAACCAACATTGCCCAACCAGGAACAAAATTAGAACCAACATTGCACATCTTAGACAGCGGAACCTACAAACCTCCAGGGAAAGTTGAGAAGGAAGTTGCAGATGGAGGAAAACGGGAAGAAGCCACACTTGGAGTAACCACGGGAGCACCCACTGCCAAAGTTGGAAAGGTGGAGAACATACCAACCTGAACCGCACTCAAAGGTGCCTGTACGGGCATGCTACGGACTGCAGAACCCATCAGTGAAGGGAGAGGTTGTGAATGCAATCAGTACAGTTACTTTTGACGATGGAGCCACACAGAATCACCCACAACAGAAGCCCCAGCATGAACCGCAACGGAGACATTACGCCTCAAACCCATCATAAGATGAAAATGAAGCTTTGCGGAAGGTTCTGCAACCGCCTGAGTAGCAAGTACAGTGGTCCCCCATATTTGCAGGGGATGCACACCAGACCCTCCCAATGTTTAGAATCCACGAATAGTTGGAACTCTTATAATAACGCTGAAAACGGCCTATTTTGGTAGGTAAAACTCAAAAAAACACACTAAAAATAATTTTTTTTTTTTTATATTTATCACAAAAAGTGCATTTCATGATGAAATTGATGAAAAGAAAAACCAGGAATTTCTGAATATTTTTCATAGAAAAATACAGCGAATAGGCGAATTTGCCGTGAATAATGGATAGATATGGTCCAGAGAGAAATCCGTGAAACTGTGAGTCCGCGAATCTAGAGAACACAAATACGGGGGACCAATGTAAACTAGAAGAAGTCTGTCGAACTACCTAACCCGAGGAAGGTGCTAAGGTAGAAGGCATAGAACCTTCGAGGCTAGCGAATTTCTATGACCCCTGGCACCCATTAGGGATGGTTCTGGAACAGGCAGGGGGGCTGAGAGAAAGGTTATAATTACTTATAGTAATACTACTATTCTTACTCTCAGTTAATTTGCTCATCAAATCAGAAAATGAACTCGGCATACTATCTGATAGCCTTTCTTTTAACTTCCTAAACAACTCTGATCCTAGGGCTTCTTTATCCACTGACTGAACTTCTACCGTTGATCCTACCCTACGTTTGCTCTTGGAAGCTAAAACTTTCCTGTGCTTAATGTAATTATGCATTTTCTCTACCAACCAATCCTTACACTCTTCACACCTTTGGCTGACGCTACACTGAACTTTCCTACAAGTAATACACAGAGAATGTCGGTCATGTTTGAGTGTATTCATCCTCTGTTTGCAGGACGTGCAGGGCTGATGAGCGCCGACATCTTCAACAGCAGATTGCTTGGACTCCGTTGCAGTAGAAGAAGCATTAGTAGAGCACTGGCTGATGACATATCCTTATGTATCTTATCCATTTCAAGTCCAATAAGCCAAGTCAAAACCAGGTGAGAAGTTCCAAAATCTAAGCCAAAACATAGAAAAAACCAGAGGCATAAACTTTAATAAAGTCTAAGGTCGTAATCTAGTCTCCAGAGAGCAATATATTGAGTGGGGGTTGGGCTAAGATCAAAATGTTTGCCTGATGTGGGACCATATCCTCACAGCACGGCAAACTAATAAGAATTGAGGAGTTAGGCCTCTGGTTGACTGGTATTTGCAGCAGCATTGCCACAGGTAACTCAGTAGACAAATTTTCTGCAGAGTTGGTAGCACTGACAGTTAAATACCCACTTTGTGGGAAAAATTTGTGGGGATGTAGTTTGGGCTGGTCAGTGACCAGGGCTAATTCAGGAGTTCAGGGAGTGTATTGCAATATATCATTTTTGTTTGTGTCTTACCAGCATTGGCAACACGCTTGTCATACCTTACCTTGTAAATGAGACGCTGCAGGTGAGTACGTACTGCCTCTGGTTGGTGCTCGTCTTACTCAGTATTGAGTGGGGTAGCAAGACCAGGTGTTGCCTCTACATCAGTGGGATGTTCTTTGACACCATGGGTTCCCATCACTGACTTACCAAAGATCAACAAAGAAATAATGTCCTTGCCCTGGGCAAAAACCAGATTAAAACCAGCAAACAATAAACCATCACCTACACCAGACCATAAAATATCAACACCCCATGTACTAAAAACAACTGAGGGGTACTCCAGGTACCATGTACCCCCAGATATCCCAAGGACTCATACAACCTTGATACAAGGCAAAAATGACAGAGGGACAGAAAACTCCCTATGTTGCCTCTCAACACCATACCAGCAACAGATAAAGGCCCGAGAATGCTACAATTCTCGAAAACCGTCTCCACTTCCTTTAAGTAATGCGTTGCAAAAACTGATTTTGATCTCCAAAATTTCACTGAAGAATGGTAACCATAGACAGGTTATGATAAAAAGCGAGTGAGGCGGCAACAACGGCTCTCACTTCATGCACTTTCACTTTCAGTAGAGGAAAGGTTTCCTCTTTGGCTTGAGAAGAAATACGAGAGAGCATTTTTTGATAAAGGACGAGATGGATCTTTGACTGAACACTAGAGTTGTGAAGACGGACCCCTTATCTTCTCTGTCCTGTACAGGTAATATCTAAATGGCTCTACAGGCAGAGAAGTCTCTCCTCTTCTGTTCTAAGAATGTCCATGAGGTTCCTAAGGATGAAGGAGCATGGCCAAGGATCCGAAGTTCTCATTCTTTGAGGGAAAACAATGTGCAAGTGAAAAGACTGTCTCCCTGAGCAAATCCTACTCTCTTGGCAATGGTGTTTATTTCACTCACACATTTTGTTGACGCTAGAGATAATAAAAATAGTGACTGCATTAAGTTCTTCGATGAAGCCGAGCAAAAAAGTTCAAAAGGAGCACTGGAAAGCCACTTTAGGTCAACATCCATGTTCTATGCCACACAATCTTCCAGAACTTTACAGGTATCAAAAGATCGAATGAGATCAGAAAGATCACTGTTTGAAGACAGATCTAGATTCTTGTGTTTAAATATCGAGTTTAACATGGCTCTATATCCACTAATAGTTGAAGGAGACAACTTTCTCATGGACCTCAAGAAGAGAAGGAAGTCTGCTATCTCACTTACAGAGGTCTCAGAAGAGACTTTAGCTTGCTTACACCATTTTCAGGAGACGTTCCACTTGGTTTGGTACAGCTTATCAGAAAAAGTTTGTCTGCAGCATGCAATAGCTTCCACAACTCTGAGCGAAAAGCCTTTTGCTCTAACGAGGCTCCTGACAGTCTGAAGCCTGTCAGGGCCAGAGTGGACAACCCTTGATAGTACAAATGGAAATGAGGTTTCTGAGAAGATACTTCTTTTGAGGATGGAGCCTCGGAAAATCTATTAACATCTGAAGAAGATCTGGGAACCACCCTTTCCTCGGCCAGGATGGTGCTACTAGGGTCAGGTAGACATTCTGATGCGACTTGACTTTGCTCAGATCTTCCTTGATCATCCCAAAAGGAGGGAAGGTGTAAGTGTCTCGCCCTGACCAGTCCAACAGCATCACATTGATTGATCATTGACCAAGCCAGGGGATCTGGGACTGGAGAGCAGAATAACTGATAACGATTGTTCTTGGACGTGACAAAAAGGTCTATCAATATCTTTCCCCAGATCTTCCAGAGATTGCAGCATACTTTGGTTTCCAAGGTCCATTCTGATCGAAGGATTTGAAGACCCCTGCTTGGCTCATCCAACAGAACGTTCATCCTCCCCATGAATGATACGAAGGAGGAGGCTGACTTGATTCTCTTCTGCCCAAAGAAGTAGATCCCTCACCGTCATGAACAGGGTGAAGGAATGTGTCCCCGTTTCCAAACGGACAAGGCCGCAGAGTTGTCCGAATGCACTGCAATTACTCGGCCTGACACTTAGACGTATGAACTCCTGATGGCCCAGGTAAATTACTAAGACCTTGAAACTGATATGGAGGGACTTCTGGGCTCCTGTCCAAACCCCTGACACCTTGCAGTCCTCTAACGGGGCTCCCAACCTACGTCTGAAGTGTCTGAGTAAAACTGTAGGGGTGGGGTGCAGAGGATGACAGGAGTTTCTTTCTTGGAGTCTTTTCCTCAGAGCCAACAAGAGAGATATTCCTTGATTTCCTTGGTAATCGGAAAAAATGTTGAATCGGGTTGAATTTTCCAGCACTGCAGTTTTCTCATACAAAGCCTTCCCAACTTCATGAACTGCTCTACCAAAGAATAAGTCCCCAGCAGACTCATGCACTGCACTGATGAACAAGACAAATGGGTGAGGAACTCACGAACTGTCAGGAAACACAACTCTGCTCTCTTTGGGGAGAGAAAAGCTTGAAAAGCTAGAGTATATTCAGTCCCCCAAATAGAGAATGCTTTGAAACTGAGTCGAGATTTCTGCATATTAATCACTATGCCTAACGACTGCATTAGGCAGAGGGTCCTCTTCAGGTCCTTCGCACACTGACTTTCCGAAGAGGAGCAGAGAAGCCAGTCATCGAGATAAAGTGCCGCATTGATTCCCAGAAGGTGCAGCCAATGTCCTGGAGGGGCCAAAACTTGGGTGAACACTTGAAGTGCCATCAAAAGTCCAAAGCACAGCACCTGAGACTGGAAAACCTTGTTGTGGAAAATGAAACACAAGTATTTCCTGGAGTCTTGATGAATTGGGCCATGAAAGTAAACATCTTCCATGTCCAGGAACACCATCCAGTCACCCTGGCAAAGCGAAGCTAGTACAGACCGTGTTGTCTCCATACTGAATTTCATCTTCAAAACATGTTATTGTTATAATACAATTAAGTTTGTTCATACTTATCTGGCAGATATATATATAGCTGTATTTTCTGAAGTCCGACAGAATTTCAAAACTCGCGGCACATGCAGTGGGCGGCCAGGTGGTAGTACCCATTCCCGCCGCTGGGAGGCGGATATCAGGAACCATTCCCATTTTCTATTCATATTTTACTAATGCCACTGTCTCCTGAGGGGAGGAGGGTGGGCACTTTAATTATATATATCTGCCAGGTAAGTATGAACAAACTTAATTGTATTATAACAATAACATTTTGTTCATGCCACTTACCTGACAGATATATATATAGCTGAGTCCCACCTTCGGATGGTGGGAAGAGACAGAATAGGATTTGTAGGAAACTTAAATTAAGTAGATGATGTATATCTTGGTTCCTCACCTGTTAGCAAAGTAGACTCTGTGATTACTGTCACTTAAGCCTGCTTTTGCTTAATCAGAGTTGCCAGCCAGGTGGAGACCTGTAGTGCTGGTGCGCTCTGGATGATCTGTCAACGGGGACGTGACCTCAACGTGACAAGACCATCGAGCCATACATATGAGGGCAACGAAGCAACTGACCACCACCTGACCAACTATCCAAAGACCCCTTAAACACTAAACTAAGGGATGGGAGATCTTCACACAAGACTCACCACAACCTAAAAACACAACAATAAAAACTAACCTAAACCTAACAAAGGGATAGGGAAAGAGCTACCTCCAGCTCCCAAGACTATGTCTGCAGAAACGTATGGCCCAAGAGAATTACAGTCGTCATAAATCGTTATCACATCCCTTAGGTAATGTGAGGCGAAGACAGAGTTGCTCCTCCAAAAGGTGCCATCAAGAATGTCCTTGATCGACATGTTCTTTTGGAAGGCAAGAGAGGTAGCGACAGCTCTAACTTCGTGAGCTTTCACTCGTAAGAGGCTCAAATCAGTCTTCTGGCAAGATGAATGAGCCTCTTTAATGACGTCCCTCAGAAAGAAAGCAACAGCATTCTTAGATAAAGGTAATTCTGGTCTCTTCACAGAGCACCAGAGATTACCTGAGGGACCTCTTACCTCTTTTGTTCTATGCACATAGAACTTGAGAGCCCTGACAGGGCACAGGGCTCTCTCTGGTTCTTGGCCCACCAGACTTGACATACCCTTGATCTCGAAGCTTTTCGGCCAAGGGTTAGAAGGATTTTCATTTTTTGCCAAGAAAGTTGGGCTCAAAGAGCAGACAGCGTTGTCTCCTTTGAATCCCACTAAATGATTAAAAGCTTGTATTTCACTAACTCTCTTCGCCGTCGCAAGAGAAGTTAGGAAAAGAGCCTTCCTTGTCAAGTTCCGAAGAGACGCTGCTTGAAGAGGTTCAAAAGGACTTGACATTAAGAACCTAAGAACTACGTCAAGGTTCCATGAAGGCGGTCTCATTTGGGGAATCTTCGAAGTCTCAAAAGATTTTAAGAGATCATGGATATCTTTGTTGTCCAAAAGATCCAGGCCTCTGTGCCTAAAAACCGCTGACAACATGCTCTTATATCTCTTAATGGTAGGGACTGCTAATTTCTGCACATTCCTGAGAAAGAGCAGAAAATCGGCTATCTGGTTCACAGAGGTCGTGGAAGAGGAAACTCCCTCCTTTTTACACCATGCCCTGAAGGAAGCCCACTTCGATTGGTATACAGCCCTTGTAGATGCACGTCTTGCATTTGCGATTGCTCTCGCAGCTGCTTTCGAAAAACCTCTCGCTCTGGCCAATTTTTCGATAGTCTGAACGCAGTCAGACCCAGAGCGGAGAGGTTTTGGTGATACCTTTCGAAGTGAGGCTGTTTGAGTTGATCTTTCCTCCAGGGCAACATCCTTGGAAAGTCTACAAGGAAAGACATGACCTCTGTGAACCATTCTCTCGCTGGCCACATCGAGGCGATCAGGGTCAACCTCGTCCCTTCTGAAGCCGCAAACTTCCTCATGACTTCCCCCATGATCTTGAATGGCGGGAAGGCATACAGGTCTAGGCCTGTCCAATTCCATAGCAACGCGTCCACAGCGATTGCTTCTGGATCTAGGACTGGGGAGCAATACAGAGGAAGCCTCTTGGTCCTCGACGTTGCGAATAAGTCGACCAGAGGACGTCCCCACAACTTCCAAAGGTCTCGACACACGTCTTTGTGTAAGGTCCATTCCGTTGGTAAGATTTGTTCCCGACGACTGAGAAGGTCCACCCTGACGTTTTGCACTCCTGCAATGAACCTCGTCAGGATCGTAACCTTTCTTCTTTTTGCCCACAGCAGAATCTCCTTCGCCAGGTGAAACAAAATCCTGGAGTGTGTTCCTCCCTGATTCTTCAAATATGCGAGTGCTGTGGTATTGTCGGAGTTTACTTGAACGATTTTGTTCGTCAAACTCCCTTCGAAGAACTGCAGAGACAGAAAGATCGCTGCTAGCTCTTTGACATTTATGTGCCAGGCTGCCTGTTCCCCTCTCCAGGAGCCTGACACTTCCTCCCCTCCTAGTGTTGCTCCCCAGCCCGCGATGGAAGCGTCTGAGAACAACACTAGGTCGGGGCTCAGAAGACTTAGGGACAAGCCCTCCTGTAGCTTCTGTGGATCGAACCACCATCTTAGATGGCTCTTTATTGATTGTGAGATTCTCAAGATTGCATTGAGATCGTCCTTGGCCTTCCATTCGTCCGCAAGGAAAAACTGGAGAGGCCTGAGGTGCAGTCTTCCCAAGGAAACAAACCTTTCTAGCGAGGAAATGGTGCCCAGCAGACTCATCCATTCCCTCGCCGAGCAAGTTTCTTTCCCCAAGAAGGCTGAGATCTTCTCTAATCCTAGCCGTTGACGTTCCTGGGACGGAAACGCTCGAAAAGCCACTGAATCCATCTGAATCCCCAGATACACGATGGACTGTGTCGGGGTCAGATGCGACTTTTCGAGGTTGGCAAGAAGTCCCAGGGACTTCGCTAGGGCTAACGTGAACTGCAAGTCCTTCAGACACTTTTCTCTCGACGACGCTCTGATAAGCCAGTCGTCGAGGTAAAGGGAAACTCTTATCCCTGAAGAGTGTAGCCACCTCGCCACATTCTTCATGACTACGGTGAACACCATTGGAGCCGTGGTCAGGCCGAAACAAAGAGCTCTGAACTGCCACACTTTTTTGCCCAAGACGAATCTTGGGTACTTTCTTGAAAGAGGGTGGATCGGGATGTGAAAGTACGCGTCCTGCAGGTCTAAGGACACCATCCAGTCGCCCGGTCTCAAGGCTCCCAGAACAGAATGAGGCGTCTCCATCGTGAATTTGGTCTTTTCCACAAAAAGATTGAGCCTGCTTACATCTAGGACTGGACGCCAACCCGACGACTGCTTTGGTACTAGGAAAATCCTGTTGTAAAAGCCTGGAGACCCCAGGTCCGCGACTTGCTCCACCGCTCTTTTTTCGATCATCTGTTGTAAAAGATCGAACAACACTTGTTTCTTTTCTCCCTGATAAGATGGAGAAAGGTCTCTTGGAGTCGTAGAAAGAGGAGGAAGATCTAAAAAGGGGATCTTGTACCCCTGCTCCACGATCTTGAGGGACCAAGGGTCCGTATCTCTCTCTCTCCATGCTCCCGCAAAGGACTTCAGTCTGGCTCCGACTGGTGTCTGAAGGACATGCGTCTCACTTGGATGGCTTGGGTTTGAAGGAAGCTCTTTTCCTCCTTGCAAGTCCCTTTCTCCCTCGAGGAGCTGTCCTCCGAGGGAGGAGCCCCACGAAAGGGTTTAACCTTCTTCGGCGGTCGCACGAAAGACGAAGAAGTGGAAGGAACTGCCGGACGTCTCGAGGACTGGGCTAAGAGGTCCTGTGTTGCTTTTTCTTGCAAACTGCTTGCCAGGCCCTTAACCAAAGTCTGGGGGAAGAGATGGCTCGTAAGAGGAGAAAAGAGCAGCTCCGCTTTCTGAGCTGGAGTAACCGATCTAGCCGTGAAGTTACACAGCAAAGCTCTCTTCTTCAGGAAGGCAGTCCCAAAATGAGAGACAAGCTCCTCTGAACCATCCCTGACGGCCTTGTCCATGCATGATAGCACGCTGGACAGCTCCCCCAGACTGAGAGACTCTGGACTTCTAGATTGCAGATCTAGAACTCCCAAGCACCAGTCCAGGAAGTTGAAGACTTCAAGAGTCCGCAGCAGCCCCTTCAAATGATGGTCTGTCTCCGTAGGGGTCCAGGTCACTTTAGCAGTGGATAAAAGGGACCTCCTCTGAGAATCCACCAAGCTGGAGAAATCCCCTTGAGCTGAAGAAGGGATTCTCACACCCACGTCTCCTTTGGTTTCATACCAAATACCTCCTTTACTGCTGAGTCTAGAGGGAGGAAGGGCGAAAGTTGTCTTGCCTTGATCCTTCCTTCGTTCCATCCAGTCTTGGAGTTTCTTGAAGGCCCGCTTAGTGGAGAGCGAAGTCTTCATTTCGACAAACTCCGGGGTCTTACATGTCTTCGAGGATGAAAACTGCGAAGGAGGAGACTTGGGAGCTGCAGGCTGGAACTTGTCCCCGAAGGACGAGCGCAACAGCCGCACAAGAACTGTATAGTCCGAGATTGAAGATGCAGCAGAAGGTTCCTCTTCAACAGAGTCAGCAGGACTACTCAATTCTCCTTCTTCCCTAATCGGAAGAGGAGACCGCCTCTCCGGAGAGGGCGTACGTCTATTGGGTCTTGCCTTAATCAAAGACCCCCGATGTTTAATAGTAGAAGCCTTATCTAGGCTGTCTTCTTTGTGGCGTTTACCGCTCGAAGGAGGCAGAGCGTCCTTAGCGACGACCGAGGCAGCCTTACTTCCAAGAGAAGCGTCCTTACGTTTCTTCAACAAAAAGGTAGACTTTTTCTCAGGGATACGCGCCTATGCGCGCAACCCAGCGTCCTGGTGCACGTCGTCTTCTTGCTCGGAGTCCTCCGAAGCGTCCTGAAAAGCGTCCTGCCGAGCGTCCTGATCACACTCAAAAGCGTCCTGAGCGTCCTCTCGAGAATCACGGCAAGCAGCCTGCCCATGACGTTGAGAGGGAACGAAAGCGTCCTGACGACCCGTCTTCTTAGCGGGCGAACGAGATCGGCGAATCGCCGAAGGAGACGCACTCCGCGAAAGAGACGAACGAGGAGAGGGAGAAGGAGACTGCTTCGTCCTCTTGACGGGCAGCCTAAGGTCCTTCCTCCGCTTAGGCTCGACTGCTGCTGGGCGAGCCCTCTGAGCCATAAGCGTTGATAACTGGTCCTGAAGGGACAAAAGAATGTTCTTCGTTGGAGAGGAACGAACAGAGGGAGCAGGGCTGATCCTGCGAGAAGACGAGGGGCGAGGGGACGCCTCCTTCCTTCTCACAGGTACAGCTACCTGCTTCTCAGGGATACCAGCTACCTGCTTCTCAGGGATACGCGCCTGTGCGCGCAACCCAGCGTCCTCGTCGGATGAGATTTTACCTCTCTTCTGAGGCGGAAAAGCGTCATAAGCGTCCGAAGAAAGTGGCGATACGGGACGTGAAGCGTCCTCAACACGAAACGTCCTTTTCAGCGGACGAGAGTCTCTCCGAGCGCTCCACCCCTTGCGCGGGGAGGACGCTTCAGAGAACGAAAAGCAGTCCTTAAGGATACGCGCCTGTGCGCACTCCTTGACAGCCTGGGACTTTGCAACAAGGCCTGCCGAAGGGACGCCAGATCGGTGGGGAGCCCCCGTAACCCTCTTGCGGCTTTCGACATATCCCCTCCCTGATTCCTGGGAGTTTGATAGCGGTCTAGGCCTAGAGGCATTATGGGGCCGATCGGACGCCCCCTCCACAACACTAGGGGCACGATCACGCACTTGCACTGAGCCAGTTTCCAAGGCTTTCACTTTGGTCTCTAGAGTACGTAGAGACTCCAAAATAAGAGAAAGGGCATTACCTTCACCCGACACAGATTCAGGGCCCGAAGGCAACAACACAGGTTTAGGAGATGCAAAATCTACAGGTGTTATAGCAGGAGAAATATTAGCACCCTTACCTTTGGTAGAACCACTCCTGGAGGAAGACCTCCTGATCCTATCGCGTTCCAATTTACGCCGATAGGAATCATACACCTTCCAATCATCATCGGTCAATCCATCACATTCATTGCACCGATCATCCACCAAACAAACATGCCCCCTACAACTCATACATACTGTGTGGGGGTCTACCGATGATTTCGGTAGCCTCACCTTACAATCACTCCTCACACACACTCTGAAACTCACTGCACTTGATCCAGACATCACGTTTACAGAAAAGCCAATCCAAAGTAAAAAAACGGTCCACTATCGCGTATGCCAATCCAACAATCCAAAATCAATACCAAAAGTCAATCAGATACTTAAATGCGAGTCAAATCCAAAAAATCCTAGGCGGAGGTCTGTAAACAGTAGTTTACCGACCGGCGACAGTAAAAAAATATGAATAGAAAATGGGAATGGTTCCTGATATCCGCCTCCCAGCGGCGGGAATGGGTACTACCACCTGGCCGCCCACTGCTTGTGCCGCGAGTTTTGAAATTCTGTCGGACTTCAGAAAATACAGCTATATATATATCTGTCAGGTAAGTGGCATGAACAAAATAAAAATTAAGGGCACTGACATCTATGACTACAAACAAATGAACTGATATTACTGCTTTTACATTTATATTAATATTTGAAAATTAGTAAATCATTAATTTAATCATACACAATATGAGAGAGAGAGAGAGAGAGAGAGAGAGAGAGAGAGAGAGAGAGAGAGAGAGAGAGAGAGAGAGAGATAGAAATTATTATTTCTGGGCTCAGCCGTGTCGCTCCATGAAATGTGTCCTCTTTAGCACTGTAATAACAGGTGGGGTGGTGGACAGATTAATCCTGTAGAGAAGCAATATTAAGTGGCATCAATTTGGAAAGAACAACAGGTTTAGGGTGGTGGACGGGTTGATCCTGTAGATAAACAATATTAAGCACCATCGATTTTGAAAGAATCGAGCGTGAAAGAGGTGCCAATAGTTCTATAGCCCATAACTTCACTAATGGCAACTTTTACACTGGCTAAAATCACGAGTCTGGTGTCTCAGGACTTCAGTTCTGCTTCTGACTTGAAGGGAATACGTACTGCGTCTCTGTCTCACATGATGTCTTTATGTAAATTTGCTCATATATATACCAAGGGGTTGCTGTTGGTTTTTGTTCTTGTCTTTTACAATAGTATGTCAGTTGTAAATGTAATTTTGCAGAGAAAAGTACAAAGAAATATTAGAATAAACATGTACAAGTCAAAAACAGTTACTGAATACTGAATCTTCGTTCTCTGTAAATTTCCGTAAATAATTTTCAACAAAAATGCTAAGAATTTGTTACCGATTTTATTTCTTATCTGTTTTGATACTGTGAACTGTAATAATAATTTTATAAAAAAATTAAATAAAATATAAGATTATTTATTAGAAAAAAATGATATTGTTAAGATACAATAAAGTTTTGTACATACTTACCCGGCAGATATATACTTAGCTATGGATGACGGAGTCTATAGCTAAGTATATATCTGCCGGGTAAGTTGCATGTACAAAAACATAAGTTGGTAAAATTTACATTTGTCTTGTAAAAGAGGCCCCCATAAGTTGTATATACGTACAGTCATTTTCAACTTCTCGTGGAAGGTAGGGAAAAGTTTTTAAAAAATTTTCTTTCACCATGTGCATTTGCTTATCTTCCTCTTTCCACAGATGTGTTATTTTGTTAATTAGCCTGCGTAAAAGTTGTCATTAGTGAATTTACGGGCTAGGGTGCCAATACTTCTGTGGCCCATAAATTCACTAATGGCAACTTTTGAGCTCTTCAGCTGGGTTGTATCTACTCTCTCCTGAAAGTGGGAGGGTGTAATTACCTACACAAACAAAAGATAGCTACCATGAATTTTTTAAAACTTAAGCTGCCACAATTAGTAGGGACTAACAGCAATGTAATTCCTTGGTAAGTTACTTATATAAAATGACAAGAACAATTCAAGTATAGTATACATAGCATTTAGAGTATCCTAGGGCTGCTCAATTCTGCAGCAATAAGCAATATCAGTATCAGTATGTATGTAGTTGAGGCTTGCCACAAAACAATCAACAAAGGTCATAAAAGCCATGTCAATCAAGGAGTCCAGGGTCCAATTCCTTCATAGGACAGGTTTTTGCTGATATTGTCAACCAACATATGCCCTGCTTGAAATGGACTTTGGCAATAAGCTAACCTTCTTTGCCTTTGCTGCACTGACTACCTTTGGTACAAAATCCTAAAATGAAAGTCACTATGATCAAAAGCATGCCACCATTGACAACTTACAGGTAATCATACTTTGTGGTCTCCCTAAGAATCAACTTTTGAGCTCTTCAGCTGGGTTGTATCTACTCTCTCCTGAAAGTGGGAGGGTGTAATTACCTACACAAACAAAAGATAGCTACCATGAATTTTTTAAAACTTAAGCTGCCACAATT
>NC_087210.1:55178016-55201335 GCF_015104395.2 Macrobrachium nipponense | reverse complement strand
CTTATGTAACTCGATATTTTCGGCATAGAACAGCGTCAGAGGCATATATTTTACCCTAATACCTACGTAATAACTCTCCATAAAATTTGTTAATATAATTTGCATAACCTTTATGGTCTGAACGGCATTTCTACATATGTATGAACTCGTTAGACAACGGCGCTAGCGGCGCTGTTAACTGAAATTTGTGCCGTAAATATACCTTTAAAATGCCTTATTTTTTTTATGAATATTTTTGACGACCGCCGTAAAACCGATTCGCCGTTGAGTGATTGCGCCGTTAACCGCGGGCCGCCTGTACTCAGGATGTTGCTGAGTGCCATGCTCTGTTGAAATGCTTCCGAGGCCGCGCCCTCACCTCGTGAGCATTCAGATAAAAAGATTTCAAATCTTTGTGCAAACACAATGAAGGAGCATTTTTGAAAGAACTCCTTAACACTAAAGCCAGGGTGTTCTTCGATATGGGCAAGTCTGGTCTTTTTCGGAACACTGCAGATTGCCCGAATGACTTCGACTTTCTTGGGTTTTATGTAAATAAAACTTGAGAGACCCGACAGGGCACAGGACTCTCTCTGGCTCTTGCCCACTAACTTGTGCCATCCTTGCTTCCAAGCTCCTGGCCCAAGGACAAAACGGGTTTCCATTCTTAGGCCACAACGGAAGGCTTAGAGAGCACACCGCCTTGTGTTCTCTAAAGCCAAAACTTGTGACGATGGCTTAAAATTTCACTAACCCTCTTTGTCATATCTAGGGTGGTTAGAAGAAGGCCTTCCTGATCACATGCAAGAAGTAACAGGTAGGAGAGATTCGAATGCTTTGACATCAAGAACTTCAGACTACGTCTAAGTTCCATATTGAAAGCTTCGATCTGGACATGCACAGTCCAGTCCGTCTGTACTAAAGTCAGGTGACCGACCAGTTGACCAGTCAGACGAATCAAGGACAGCAAGGCTGTACCCTGAAGACCATAAGGCACTATCTTCGCGAAGGATGAGTGTCTGGACTGCCTGGGCGATTCAAATCTAAGCAAACCTTGGGGGTGTATCAACGCAACCCAACGTCGTCAGTGAATCAACTCCTGACTCGAGCTTCTGGTGCCAGGAGAAAGGAGCGAGGAGCAAAAAGGCGATTCAGTCCCGAAGGAAGAATGCCTGACAGTCCAACCTGGTCTCATGTTACACGATCATCGGGGGTGTATAAACGCAACCGACTTCGTCAACAAGAAACTCAGGGCTACTATATGTCGCCTGATCTCGCACGAGTGTCTGACTCCGAGAAAACAGGTGAGACAAAAAGTAGATGGTGAGCGAGTTTCGAGATTCCACAGAACTCAAAGATCGTGAAGGGCTTTGTTGTTTGACAGACGCAAATCTCTGAGCCCAAAGGCCGTCAACAACATATTTGCATATTCTTTAATAGTTGTGACTGGCAGCTTATCCCATTCTTCAGACGGGAATGGAAGACGGTAATCTTATTCCTGTCAACATCTCGATAGTCTGAACGTAGTCAGACTCAGAGCGGAGAGGTTATAGGTACCTTTCGAGTTAGAGTAGACCGACTCTCTCGGAAAAGGTCCTTGGAAAGTGAACTAGGAAGTATGTGACCTCAGTGAATCCAGGATCCTGAAGGCCAACATGGGGCGATCAGCGTCATTGTCGCTCCGTGACATCATAAATCCTCTTATTACATTTCCTAAGCGATTGAAAAAGGGGAAAAGAGACTAAACATCCATCCCCGTTCAATATCAGGATGGCGTTTAATGGTACCGATCCCGGATCGAGAAGAGAAGAAGCCTCTTCGTCCTCAACATATCGAAGAGAAGAATGAAAGGGCGTCCCTAAAGTCTACACAACTCTCAACTTACTTCTAAAGAAAGATTCCACTCGGAAGTGAATAGTTGCTGCCGTCGATCGAGACGATTCGTACGGACTTTTGTAATCCTGTAACGAACCTGTAGAGGATCGTTACATTCTACGCCTGTTGTTATAATAGGCTCTTTCTCGTAAACTCGAGCAGGGACCGAGAGAAGATACTTCTTAAGAAATGAGAGAGCTGTGGAAAATCAGAGTTGATGTGGACAACTGGTTCCAAAAACTCGTTTCGAGGACTGGAGGGACGACCGAATTGCATTTACTTCTTTCAGATTAAGATCCAGGACATCTGAAACCCTATCCAGATGTCCGGCACCTTCTTTCTATCATGACGCACTGAGAGATGTTCAGAATCATTCCTAGACCTTGAATAATATTTCAGTTTCCGGTAGGAAAAAACTGTGGTCTGAATTGCAGTCTATTCGGGAAACAAACTTTCTCAGGAAGGAAATGGTCCCCACCCAGCAAGCTCATCCATTCCCTCCCCGAGTATGCTTACTTCCCTAATAAGGCTGCGCTTTGCCTAAGCAAGAGAGCATATAAAAGTGCAATGTTTCGGTAGACTCGTAGTTCTATACCGTGCGGTAACGAGCACCGAAAGGATTAAGAGATAACTCTGTTGAACATAGTAAGGCAAAACGAATGCAACATTTATTCATTCACGTAAGAAATCCCCTCAATCTTAGGCTAAAGTCCGTGATTGTAGGACAGAGATACAGTTAGTCAGTCAATCCCGCAGGAGAGACGTAACCGCCAGCACAGAGATACGGTTAGTCAGTCAATCCCGCAGGAGAGAGAGACGTAACCTACAGCGCATGACAGCGCACGATCTGTTACTGGCTCGGTTGGACAGTCAGACACAGCAGCAGCCAGCAGCTTACGAACGTCGTCTCTTAACTTTATGTCTGGGTTGCCAGCTACCCTATTCTACGAAGAAATAGGTCCGCTATTTTTTTGAGCAGAAAGACTCTCAAGCTGGTATATTTAAGCGAAACAGAAAACGCTAAATATATAGATGTGTTTGTGTCGTCAGAACACTACCATACAACGGTAAAAGATAAATCGGAAACTCCTGGAAGGCTGCAGGGAGTAACGATTAAATGTCCTTAAAATAGACAATAGACCTCTCGGTTGCCATCCGAAGAGGTAACTACAGCAAGCGTATATGACTTGAACCAACCAGAAGTAAAATAACGCAAGGCAAAATATGAAATTATATCACAATAAAGTTTGTTCATACTTACCTGGCAGACATATAGTATATAGCTGAATTCGGAATACAGCTACATACATATCTGACAGGCAAGTTTCATGAACAAAACTTAGGAGAATCGAAGCAGTCAGCTCAGCTTCTTATGTTATTGGACATAAGCGTTCATTGACGTAGTCTACAAGTCTATTTCTTGTACGAGTCTGCGAATGACGAATGAGAGCTCTTCCGAATCTTGTCAATAAGAGCTTATTCGCTTACGCAATATCAAGTTAATGAGATGTTTGTCAATGAGAACTAACCATTTACGGGACAAAGAGATATTGTGTCAATGAGGGGATACCACTTACTTGACAAAACGAAAGTATATTGTCAATGGGGGAAAGTCACTGAATTGACAAAACGTAATCCAAGAAGTCGAGCATTTAATTTTTCCGATTCCCGTCTCAAACGAGGAAGGGGCAAGAATCCTGCTAAGAGACTGGGCTTACGGCAGGTAGAACGACGATGTTCAATTCGGCAGCGTAGTCCCGACTAGAAACTAACAAAATCTATCATCTGAAAAACCATTTCAGATGGGCTAAAAAGCTTGCAAAATTATCCTGGGAAGAGGAAGAAAACTCTCCAACCAGCTTCCTCTCCCGTATCACAACTAATGCCTGCTAAAGCTTAAAATTTATTGGCAGTATGGCAAAGGAAGTCCTGTCTTGCGCTTTCTGAAGAGCGTCCTTTTGATGAGTGCCTTTGCAAGAATCCTACTGAACGTTGCCGAGAGATCCTGACGTGCAGGACATCGAGCCTTACATAACCCGTAACTGCCTTATCGCAAAGTCTTGGACTGCGGTAGTGGCAACTTAAATTTATTGGCAGAATGGCAAAGGTTGCGGTAGAGCAAAAGAGATATTCCCTTGAGCTTTCCCAACCTAACTCCATCCACCTATGCGAAAAGCAATATAATTGACAGAGACCTCTTGAATTCACGAAACCCGATGTCTTGCTGGGTTTCGAAGAAGAAGTTTCTGTTCACTTAAGCTTCCTCCGAAGCACTGCCTACTTCACATTCTTTGCAGGTGAGGTAGAGGTATCACCGAAGGTAGAGGTAAAAATTCTTTAGGCCCATATCTGAAACAAGAGCTTGAAGAGTTCAACAGAAACGTTCAGCAGGCGACACACCTGGCGTGCGCTGGTGCAACGCTCGGCGTCCACTGGCGCGCGCTCGGCGTCCACTGGAGCGCGTCGGCGTCCACTGGCTCGCGCTTGGCCTGCACCCGCGCGCGCCTGGAGTCCATCCGAGCGTCCCGGGCGTCCGCTCTCAAAAGCTTCCTGCTACTATGACTTCTTTTACGTATTTCTCGGTGGAAAGACGGACACGAGTTCAGGCGACGTTCGCCTCTTCTTACTTCTCACTGAAACGCATAACGAGAGAGAGAGAGGAGAGAACGTGAAGCGTCCTCTTCTATAAAGCTTCTATTTAGAGGGCGCGAGTCCTTCCGAAAGAAAACTCCAAACCCTGCATGGGGAGGACGCTTCGGAGGACGAGAAGCAATCTTTCAGGATTCAGCATCGCACGCGCACGCACTTTGGCAGTCTGGGGATTTTCATCAGAAACTGCCGAAGGCACGCCAGATCGGTGGGGGTCCTTGTAACCCTCCTTAGGCTTCGACATGCTCCCTCCCCGGGTCCTCCGGGAGTCAAGCAGAGGTCCCGGCCTAGAGACGAAACGAGGCCGATCTGACGCACCCTCCACTACACAAGGGGTATCACTGCCACTTCTGCACTAACTTTTTACTCTCTAAAGCAAGCACTTTCGATTCTAAGTTACGAATCGAAAGAGTATCAGAGAAAGGGCAATTCCTCTACGACACTGCTTCGGGCCCGAAGGCAAAACACTGCAAGGTTAGGAGTAACCATTACAGAAGTAGCACTTCGCAGCAATGAAGGAGAGCGAGCACCTCTCGTAGACATATTCATAGCCCGTAGGCCATACTACAGGGTTAGGCAAAATAAAGTCTACAGGAAGGTTAGCAGGTTCACTACCCTGACTTTTGTTACTGATTAATTGCGTACATACGAATCATACGTCTTCCTTACGGAATTAGACATGTTTACTGATTAATTGCGTACATACGAATCATACGTCTTCCTTACGGAATAGACAAAGTCTCACACTCCTTACATGACAAATCTCAACAAAGAAGCAAGACCCATACCCCTCGTGCATACCAAGTGCGGATCTACCGAAGCTTTCGGTAGCCACACCCTATCTTTGCAGACAACACCGTCTGAAACTAGACTAACTAGATTCAGATATTTTATGCAAAAATGAATCAAATTCAAATCAATTTAAGATAGCGTATGCCTAGCCACAAATCCAACAAATCCAAGTAAATAAATCAAAAGACAATTAGGATACTTAGCGGCAATGAAGTTTCCAAAATCCTAAGACGGAGGTACTGAAAACAGTGTTTTCAGCACCGGCGAGCATGAAAAATTTGATAGAAAATGGGAATGGTTCCTGATACCCGCCTCCCAGCGGCGGAAAATGGGTACTAACCACTGGCCGACCACTGCGTGTGTCGGAAGTTTTTAAAATTCTGTCGGACTTCAGAAAATACAGCTATATATATATCTGACAGGTAAGTTTCATGAACAAATCAAAATATTGTGCTAGAGACTTCCAATTTGTTGCAAAATTAAGGTAAATGATTTAATATTACTAAAATATAAGAGTTTTAGCTTACAATTGCATTTTTCAACCATTTCGGTAGAGTCAAAGTTGACCGAAGGTTGAAATTTTGGTACTTGCCGTTATTTATATGAAAATATTTCAAAACTGATAATAGCTACAATCATAAGTATTTTTTTGTTGTATTCTACATGAAATTGCGCACATTTTCATATATAATACTCCATGTAACGGCTATTTTAAAATGGTGCAAACATTATGACAATCGCACAAAAAACTTTTTGATTTTTTCGGAAGTGTTACCGCGCGGACGTAAGGAAAAAAAGTTTTTTTCATAAATTCACCATAAATCGAAATATTGTGCTAGAGACTTCCAATTTGTTGCAAAATGAAGGTAAATGATTGAATATTACTAGAATATAAGAGTTTTAGCTTACAATTGCGTTTTTCGACCATTTCGGTAGAGTCAAAGTTGACCGAAGGTTGAAATTTTGGCACATCATTATTTATATGAGAATATTTCAAAGCTACAATCATAAGTATTTTTTGTTGTATTCTACATGAAATTGCGCACATTTTCATATATAATACTCCATGTAACGGCTAATATAAAATGGTGCAAAAATTATGTCAAAGTGACGAAATAATTTCTGAGATGTGTCACTGATACTTTTTAGTGCTTTAAGAAAGAAATTCGCGCTTGCGTGCCTGCGTAACGATTGTAAACAACAACGCCTTGATCCGTGAGCTCCCAGCATCCCCCAAGGCGCGTGATTCAAAAGTTTTCGCCTGGTAGGCCTATAAGTATTATTCCGCGAATTAAAAAAAAAATTTTTTATCGACGTACCATACGTCCAATCGGCACCTGACAGACAATTTATGTCGACGTTTAATATGTCCAATCAGCGTTAAATGGTTAACTAAGGTTAATCTGATTTCCTCACCAATAACAATGATTCAAGTATGTATGTAATACTTCTGTAAACAAGAGTATATGTGATAAATACTTCACATACAATGAAATACACAATTATTTTACTTCCTAACTGTAATTAGTCCCCTGGGGTGTTTTGTCACCCCAATTTTCCTTAATACTAACTAACTCTGAGAATGCTTGCTAAATTACAACATACCATAAGTGCTACTTCTTTCCATTTGACTTTCACCAAGCATTCAATAAGTTTTTTTGCTTGCTTTTTCAGTGCCAATAAAATGCACTCTCCTTAGCAGTGAAAATTAAACTACATACTCTCATTTTCTAATACATATAGAGGCTTAGTGCCTCACAATAAAAGTAAAGACATAGTTTGTGCTAATGTTATGGATGCTTACTTTAATGGAGGAGGAGGAGGTAGTGGTGATGTGCCAGGTGATGCACCAATTGGGACTGGTACTCTTTTATTCAAGAGACGTCGTCTGCCGGAGGGATTTATACTTCCACTTGACCCAGAAGAATTAAAAGCAAACTTTGGAGGATCATTCCAGGCACGTTCATGATTTCCTTAAAAATAAAAAATAAACATTTATGAAATACTTAAACTATAAAATAAAATAAATACACTTTATATATCCTGATCTTTCCCTTAATACATAGCCCATAACTTCAGTATACGTACATATAAATGAATGACAAGTTACAAATTTAATTTGAAATATGACAAATTTTTAGGACAATTTGTATTCTTCATAACTACAAACCTGAGGTCTTAACAATAGGATAAGATAATTTTCTAGCACCTAGCTAGATTCGGTTAAAAATCGGAGATGAAAAAACAAGGACTCTTGTGAGATCTGGCAATGTGTGCATATATCAGGTGAAAGCTGGTCAAAGACCGCACACAAACGCTATAGAGTTCAGTCTTTTTCTTTACCGCCTGGGTAAGATTCGCGGTTGCCCTCTCTTGACCTTTTACCCTGCTATTTGACTGTTTTTGCTATTTTGATTGCCTGTGTGTGTGTTTGCTTGTGTTATGGCTTCCTCTGCTTTTTCTCAGCCTCGCCAACATGTGTGTCCTGGAACTCAAGGTTTCCCGTGTTCTCATTTCCCGGCTTCTGCAGCTACAGACCCACACTCCACATGCAGTAAGGTGAAATCCCTACCCAGAATGTCGTGTGTGGCCTAGAGTGCAGTGGAAGTTATTTTATAGTAAGAGGGAGCATCGTAGAGTTTTGACCTTTCCTTCGTGGAAAATGTTTTCATCACCTCTCCCCGATGCTTCATCTTCTTCCGCAGTTACACCCCATGATGCTAGAGTTGTCGTACCTGTGTCTCCTTCCTTTTCTTCCACTGATTCGTCGTAGGAAGTACTGGGAAGCCCTCAGGCTGAGTTAATGTCTGATGTCGCCCCTCTTCCTCGGGAGTTAATTTGCTTCCCGCGAAGGAGGAGGCTATTTCATCAGCTTTTTTTTTCAGCATTGCATTTGATTGTTTTCATGTTTTGTGAAATAACATTTTATTTTGTATGTGAATTGGTACTGCTTTTACGTACATATTATATTAAAGATTTTACTGTCTCTTCTCTCCTCAACAATACCATGACGCACGATAACTTAAAATCATTCATTCATTATTCCTCAAGTTAGCTGTGTATCACCACAATGACAAATGATTTTGTTAATCCTTTATGCTAATTTTATTGTGAAAAGCGTTCTTCTTCCATTTACTATTTTGTTAATATTGTTCAACTAGACCGTCTCACTCGGTGCACAGAACACTGGCTCAATTTTTTTCTGTATTGCATTTGATTGTTTTCATACTTTATCGATAAGTAGGTTAAATTTATTGGGGAATTCCCCTTTTTGTGTGAATTGTTATTGCTTTTACATAAATACAGTAATATTTCAACTCTCTCTCCTTCTCTCCTCAACATATCAATGCTCCCTCATTCAGTCTCAAGTCAGCTGGGTGTGATGTCACCGCTGTTATGTACCATTTTATACATCTTTTATGCTAAATGTTACATTGAAAGCTAAATTTTATGTTAAATGCTTTATACTTTTATTCATTTTGTCCAATATGGTTATCATTAAACTATAGATTATAAATTGATGTCGTCCTCGTCGAAGACCAGCCCCATGGACTTGCCGAGTGCAACGATCTCATCAAGATCCGGTTGTGAAACAGTTTCAGGATCATCAACTGTTTCTGAATCTGCACCAGCTTCGCCAATGTCGAATCCCTTGAAGTCTTGGGTGGATATGGCATCAGGCCAGAGTTTCCTCCACGAAGAATTCAAGGTTCGCCTCGAAACCTCCTGCCAAGCTTGATCGATGAGTCGGATGCATATGACGATGTCGAAACGCTCCTTCCAAAATTCACGCAAGGTGAGGTTTGTGGTATCGGTGATGTCGAAACATCTCTTGAAAAGATGTTTCATATACAGCTTCTTGAAGTTCGATATCACTTGCTGGTCCATGGGCTGGAGGAGAGGGGTGGTGTTAGGTGGAAGATAAAGAACCTTGATGAAAGAATGCTCCGCTAGGATATCTTCCTCAACGCCAGGAGGGTGAGCAGGGGCATTGTCCAACAACAGCAGACATTTCAGAGGGATGCACTTCTCTTCCAAGAATTTCTTCACTGTCGGGCCAAAACACAGATTTACCCACTCGGTCAACAAAAGTCTCGTTACCCAGGATTTTGCATTAGCTCTCCACATCACTGGAAGCTTCTCCTTTAGCACTTTGTGGGCCTTGAAGGCTCGAGGAGTCTCTGAATGATAGACAAGTAGGGGCTTCACCTTGCAATCCCCACTGGAGTTCGAACAAAGTGTGAGCGTAAGCCTGTCTTTCATAGGCTTATGCCTGGGTAGCTTCTTCTCTTCCTCCGTGATATACGTCCGACGAGGCATTTTTTTCCAAAAAAGGCCAGTCTCATCACAGTTGAAGACTTGCTGAGAACTGTAGCCTTCGTCGATCGTCATCTCGTTGAACGTCTTAATAAAGGCTTCGGCCGCTTTCGTGTCTGAGCTGGCTGCCTCCCCATGCTGCACCACCAAATGGATGCCAGTCTGTTTCCGGAATTTTTCAAACCACCCATGAGAAGCCTTGAAGTCTGGGGTTGGCATCGATGTCCCTTCTCCTCCGTCGTCTTCGGCCTGGGCAATCAAATCGCCGAAAATAGCGCTGGCCTTGTGGGAGATTGCTGTCTCCGTTATCGTATCGCCAGCGATTTCTTTGTCTTTTATCCATACGAGAAGCAGCCTCTCCATCTCATCGTGCACGTGGCTCCTCTTGTTGGACAAAATAGTCACGCCCTTGGAAGGTGTAGCTGCTTTGATGGCTTCCTTCTGCTTAAGGATGGTGCCTATCATCGACGGATTTCGGCCGTATTCCTTAGCGATCACACTCAACCGCATGCCAGCGTCATACTTCTAGATAATATGTTATTGTTATGATACAATAAAGTTTGTTCATACTTACCTGGCAGATATATATATAGCTGTATTCTCAGACGTCCGACAGAATTTCAAAACTCCCGGCACACGCAGTGGGCGGCCAGGTGGTTAGTACCCATTCCCGCCGCTGGGAGGCGGATATCAGGAATCATTCCCATTTTCTATTCAGATTTTTCATACCACTGTCCCCTGAGGGGAGGTGGGTGGGTACTTTAATTATATATATCTGCCAGGTAAGTATGAACAAACTTTATTGTATCATAACAATAACATTTTGTTCATGAAACTTACCTGTCAGATATATATATAGCTGAATCCCACCATTGGAGGTGGGAAGGGACAGAATAGAAGGATTTAGGAAACACCTCAAGTGCAGATGATTGACATCTTGATTCCTTACCTGTTAGCATAGCTGACTTCTTGATTACTGTCACCGAAGTCTGCTTTTGCTTTACTAGAGTTGCCAACAAGGTAGTGACCTGTGTAGGTTGGTTGCGCTCTAGATGATCTGTCAACGGGGTGGGCGTGACCACAATGTGACTAGACCATATTGACCATACTGTGAGGGCAACGAAGCTAAAAACCACCACCTGACCTAACCTATGGAAGTTAGTCCCATAACTTCTAGGCTAAAGAAAGGGAAAGCGCCTCAAGCAACCAACCCTTCAACCATAAACCAACACCAAAATTAAAAAGCACACCTACCCTTTTCTATAGGATAGTATTTGTGCTGCTCCCTGCCCCCAACACCATTTCTGCGGATATGTATGGTCCTAGCGACTCGCAGTTCTCATATGCCGTCTTCACATCCCGCAGGTAATGTGAAGCAAACACAGAGTTGCTTCGCCAAAAAGTAGCGCTAATGATATCATTAAGTGCCATATTCTTTCGAAATGCCATTGAAGTCGCAACAGCTCTCACTTCATGGGCTTTTATTTTCAAAAGCTTCATATCACCATCCGAGCAGGACGCATGGGCCTCCCTGATGGTGCTCCGTAAAAAGAATGCCAGTGCATTCTTCGACATAGGAAAGTCGGGTCTCTTAACAGAACCACCATAAGTTCTCAGAAGGGACCCCGACAATCTTTGGTCTTGTGCATGTAAAATTTGAGAGCCCTGACAGGGGCACAGGACTCTCTCTGGCTCTTGTCCGATGAACTCTGTTAACCCCTTGATTTCAAAGGTTTTTGGCCAGGGGTTAGATGGGTTCTCATTCTTCGCTAAGAAATTAGGATCCAAGGAGCACACTGCACTGTGTCCTCTGAAACCCACATTTTTGTACATGAACTTCCCTGACAGATATATACTTAGCTATAGTCTCCGACGTTCCCGACAGAATTTCAAATCTCGCGGCACACGCGACAGGTAGGTCAGGTGGTCTACCTTACCCGCTGCTGGGTGGCGGATGTACGAACCACTCCCGTAAGCTTGTCAGATTTTTCTCTGTCGCGGGAACGATAACAACTGTTGTCGGTTCCTCTCGATAGTTTTTTTTCGATTCTCGCATGCCTGGAGTTAATTTGGACTTCTTTTGGTGACGTATTCGCTTGTTTGGCTTTGGCATACGCTGATTGTGGACCGGTTTTGATTTTGAGTTTGATTTTCTTTAACGATGTCTGATCTAGAATCGGTAGTTTAAAACTTCGGTTTTGTTTTAGGGTTTGCGTGAATGAAGGATGTAAGGTGAGGTTGCCGAAAGCTTCGGTAGACCCCCACACGGTTTGCATGAAATGCAGGGGGAATGAATGTGCTTTTGCTAACCCTTGTAATGAATGTAAGGGATTGAATGAAGAAGAATATAAGGCTCTCTCTTCTTATGTTAGGAAGTTGGAACGTGATAGAGTGCGTAAGGCTTCCTCTAGAAGTTCTAGCAGATCTAGAATGAGTGAGTTGGATGTGGATCCTAATAGTACTAACGTATGAATTAGAACCTTCTTCCCAAGTTGCAGCCCCGGCTCCCGCACCGAAGCCGAAGATTCGCCTTCGGAGGCGGCAGCTCTGAAGCCAAGAACGAATCGTTCTATGGATCAGAAGATTCGTCAGTTGGAAGGTAAGGAGAGTGTTAGTGATCAGTGCAGTGTCCCCAGTGTTGTGGAGGGTGCGTCTGACCGGCTCCTTAGTGCCTCTAGGCCTAGACCTCTTCCAGACTCCCAGTTCCAGTGGAGTAGGAAAGTCGAAAAGCCGCAGGAGGGCTAGGGAGAGCCCCCACCGGTCAGGCGTCCCCTCGGCAGATCCTGAAGTACGCTCCCAGGCTGCCTCGGATCGCTACAAGAAGGAGCTCCTACGCCAATGCTTCTCCTCTTCGTCGTCTCCCTCTCCGAAGAGAGGTTGGAACTCCCCGGATGCGTCGCGCCCGTTGAAGAGGGCTTGGAAGGCTCCCTGCAGTCCTTTGGCTTCTAGTCCGGAGGTTTTCCCGGAAGAATCGTCGGTGGAGGCGAAGAAACCCAAGAAATCCTGTGATCGTTCTTCTTCTCGCGCGCTCCGCGCTCGGCGCCTGCTTCCGAGGAAGAACAAGAAGATTCTCCTACGAGAGTACTCGCGGGACTTCAAGCTCAGATCACGGCGCTAGCAGACTCTCTAGCAGTTAGATCACGTAGGAAGAGGACGTTTCTCTTCCGATCAAGAGATCTAGGCGCCGCTCTTCAGAGGATCGTTCTCCTTCATATGGGGAGGTTTCGTATGAAGGTGGGGGCTCGCTCGTGAGCGCCCGCCTCGCTCGAGTGAGCGCCCTCGCTCGCGTGAGCGCCCTCGCTCGCCTGGCTCTCTTTTCGATTTCAAGACGCCAAAACATCGGTAGGACGCTCTATGGAGGAAGAAGTTTTTTCTCCAGATTGGATTCCCCGCTTCCGGTAAGCGCACTGCACCTGCTCATCACGCGATTTCTTCAACTCTCGCGTGAAACTTCTCCTCAGCAGCCTCAAGATTCTAGAAGGCGCCCTTATACAAGTAGGCGTTCTTCTTCCAGATGTCACTCTCCTCGAGTGTCGGATCGTGACTTCTCTCCTGACAGGCATCTAGAGTCTGGTAGGAGTCGTGTGCATGATAGACGGCCTCTACTGTTAGCCGCTCCCCGCAAGGTAGGCGCAAGAGCCTACTGCACATAGATCTCCTAGTAGCGCTCGTCTCTTTTAAGGCGTCATACTCCTGATTATTCTCCTAGGGCAGACAACAAGAGTCTTTCAAGCGCCCTTCTCCGTGTAGGGCGTTCTCCCGCTTCTAGGCGCACTTCTCCTGACCGTTGTCTCTTGGTAGGCACCAGGAATCCGGAAGCGCCCTTCTCCAAGTAGGCGCTCGTTAGTTTTGAAGCGCCCTTCTCCTGAATGTTACCCTCTTGTTAGACTCAAAGAGTCTCGCAAGCAGCCTTCTACCTAGTAGGCGCATTTCGCCTTCCAGTCGGACTTCCGTTGATCGTACGCAACTGGACAGGTATGGAGAGCCGCGCAAGCGCTCTGCTCTCGATAGGCGCTCTTCTCCTGGCAGCCGCTCGCCTCAGGATAGGCGCATAGAGTATAGTAGGCGCTCGCCTCCTCGTAAGCGCCCTGTGGATGTTTCCGAGGATTCTCGGAGTAGGAGCCCTACCTCTCCTTCGGCTGAGATTCCGTATACCTCGAAGAGGGAGTCTCATCGTATACTTCCCAGATCTTCTCATCGTTCTCCAGTGGATGTGAACTCTTCTAAGAGAGGGCGTTCTCCAACCTCTCGCTCAACTCCTGCTAGGATCCCTTCGTCACATAAGGATCTTCCGCGCTCGCCTCGAGAAGACGTCCTAGAAGGTTCGGATGAGGAACCGAACACTTCTGCTGCTGTCTCTCATACAAGAAGCTTACAGAGCTACTTTTACAAGTTTTTGGGGATTCCCTTACGCCTACGGCTCCTCCTTCTCCTCACTCACTTTTTTCAACGGCGAAGACAGCGAAGAGTTCTTCTTGTGTGAGGATGAAGCCAACTCTTTCTATGAAGAAGGCACTGAGGAGTTTTTGGTTCCTGGATGGCTTCCAAAGAAGAAGCGGGGAAAACGATGTTCGCTTTTCCTCCTTCGAAGTTATCAGGACGCGCTGGTTTCTGGTACGAAACAGGAGAGCCCTTAGGATTGGGTCTACCGTCTTCGGCTGATTCGGATTTTTCGGCACTGGTAGATTCGACAAGGAGAACTGCCCTTAACTCTGCTAAGACGACTTGGGCAATGAATGAATTGGGATCATTTGCTCAAAGGTATGTTTTAGAGTGCTAGAAGTATTTAACTTCCTTGATTGGTCGTTGGGAGTTCCTAGCCAAGAAAATTGAAGTGCCAGAGTCAATTTCGCCAGAAGATCTTATGTGTGTTTTGTCTTGTATGGACAAGTCGGTAAGGAGACGAGCGAGTGAAATCGCCTCCCTTTATGGGCCGGGATCGTGAAGAAGAGGTCGGTTTATTGTTCCTTCTTAACGAAGTCGGTCTCCCATGCTCAGAGGTCTTCTTTGCTGTTTGCTCCTCTGTCTACTCAGTTCCCTTCCCGAAACATCGAGTGCAGGACATTTCGAGGTCACTTTCGGCCAAAGCCACCCAGGACCTTTTGGCACAGTCGGCAAGCCAAAACCTGCGCCCTCCTTCCCTACCAAGGCTAAGAAGGAAAAGGCAAGTGTTCGAGAACCCTTTCGAGGGGCATCTTCATCAAGAACCTCTACGTTTAGAGGTCGTAGACCTTCAAGAAGGGGTAAGACTTTCGCCAAGTCTGTTAAAGCCCCCAAATAACTTGCAAGTCCTTCAATCAACGGTGGGCGCCAGACTCTTAGAGTTTGCAGAAGTCTGGGCCCAAAAAAGGGGCGGATCCTTGGACCCGTTCTATTTTGAGGAGAGGTTACCTCATCCCTTTCGTCGAAAGACCTCCCTTGACGGCCATCCCAAGGGAACTGACGGCCAGGTACAGAGACCCCATCATGAATCAAGCTCTCCATCTAGCAGTAGATCAGATGCTGGAGAAGGGGGCTATCGAACTAGTGACCAGACCATCATTCATCGGGCTTCTACAACCGCCTTTTCCTAGTTCCGAAGTCCTCAGGGGGTGGATGGAGACCGGTGTTGGATGTAAGCGCCCTGAACTTCTTCGTAGAAAAGAAGAAGTTCACGATGGAAACGCCTTCATCAGTGCTGGCAACACTTCGTCCAGGGGACTGGATGGTTTCCTTGGATTTACAGGACGCTTACTTCCACGTACCTATCCATCCTTCCTCGAGGAAGTTTCTCAGATTCATGATGGGGGGGAAAATTTTTCAGTTCAGGGCTCTGTGTTTCGGCCTCTCGACGGCCCCTCAAGTGTTCACGGGGATTTTGAGGAATGTGGCTCAATGGCTTCATTTGAAAGGGGATGAGGATATCCATGTACCTCGACGATTGGCTAATAAGGGCCAATTCAGAAGATCGTTGTTTGAAGGACTTACAAGTAACTTTAGAATTGACGAAGGCTTTGGGACTTCTCGTCAATTTCAAGAAGTCATCACTAATTCCCGAGCAAGAGTGTGTGTATCTCGGGATACAGATGAACTCTCTGAGTTTTCGGGCTTTTTCCCTCCCGCAGGAAAGGATAGCCCGAGGATTCGAGAGAGTAACAACCTTCTTAGGGAAAGAAGTATGCACAGTGAGGGAGTGGATGAGTCTGCTGGGGACGCTCTCCTCTCTGGAGCAATTCGTTTCCCTAGGAAGGTTGCACCTGAGACACTCCAATTCTTTCTTCATCGGAATTGGAGTCGTCGTTCTCAGGATTTGACGTTCTCCCTGTCGTTATCCAGGACATCAAGGAAACATCTCTTATGGTGGACAGATCCCAACCTCTTTGCGAAGGGACTGTCTCTTCAATCACAGACCCCCAACCTGGTGTTGTTCTCCGACGCGTCGGATGGGGTGGGGTGGTGCAACTCTGGGAACCAGCGAATGTCAGGTACCTGGGTGGGGGACCAGGTAGCCTGGCACATCAACAGAAAGGAGTTGATGGCTGTGTGGTGGCTCTGAAGGCTTTCGAGCCCAAAGTCAGAAGATCGGTAGTGCAGGTCAACGCGGACAACACTACAGCTCTGGCATACATCAGGAAACAGGGGGGGACGCATTCCTTCTCCCTGTACGAGACAGCAAGAGACCTGCTTCTGTGGGCAGAAGAAAGAGGAATCAAGCTTCTCACCAGGTCGTGCAGGGAGAAAGGAATGTAAGAGCAGATCTCCTCAGCAGGAAAGATCAGGTCCTTCCCACAGAGTGGACCCTTCATCTGGATGTATGCCAGAGCCTGTGGAAGTTATGGGGCAGGCCACACATAGACCTCTTTGCCACGTCAAAGAACAAGAGGCTGGATCCTTACTGCTCTCCGATATCAGATCCAGAGGCAGTAGCAATAGATGCTCTTCTTCTAGACTGGAACGGACTCGACGTTCTACGCGTTTCCCCCCTTACAAGATCCTGGGGCTAACCATCAAGAAGTTCGTAGAGTCCGATTCAACGAGAATGACCTTAATCGCTCCCTTTTGGCCGGCCCAAGAATGGTTCACAGAGGTACTGGAATGGTTGGTGGACCTTCCAAGATCGCTCCCGCTAAGGAGCGATCTACTCAGACAACCCCACTTCGACAGGTACCACAAAAATCTCCTCGCTCTCAGTCTGACTGGTTTCAGACTGTCCAAAGTTTGGTCAGAGCAAAGGCTTTTCAGCAACAGCTGCTAAAGCAATCGCAAGAGCGAGGAGACCTTCCACCTTGCGTGTATACCAGTCAAAGTGGGATGTCTTCAGACGTTGGTGCAAGAGGAAGAACATTTCCTCTTCCAGTACCTCTGTGACCCAAATTGCAGATTTCCTTATTTTCCTCAAAGAAGAATGTCATCTGGTTGTGTCAACTATTAAGGGATACCGCAGTAGTTGGCGGCGGTATTTCGGCATAGAGGCTTAATATATCCGATGATAAGGACCTGCATGATCTTATTAGATCATTTGAAACCATTAAGCGTCCTCATGTAGTACCGAACTGGAATCTAGACGTAGTCCTACAATTCCTTGGATCGTCTAGATTCGAACCTCCTGGCTTAGCTCTTTCAAGGATTTGACGAAGAAGGCTATCTTCCTTTTGGCCCTAGCTACAGCTAAGAGAGTGAGTGAGCTCCAAGCTATTGAGGGCAATGTAGGGTTTAAGGAAGATTCTATGGTGTGTTCATTTCTTCCAAGTTTCCTGGTCAAAGAATGAAAACCCATCACGCCCTTGGCCCAGGAGCTTTGAAGTTCGTAGTTTATCTTTTCTAGTAGGGGAAGAGCCTGAAAGAAACTCTTTGCCCTATGAGAATTATGAAGTAGTTCCTTAAGAGGAAGTAACAACTTAAGGCTAATCAAGATGTGCTTTGGTGCTCCGTAAAGGACCCCACTCGGCCCATGTCGAAGAATGCTCTTTCCTTTTTTCTGAGAAGCCTTATTACAGAGGCACATGTTGCCTGTAAGGAAGATCATTTTAGACTACTGAAAGTGAAAGCTCACGAGGTGAGAGCCATCGCAACTTCGCTTGCATTCAGAAAAAATATGTCTGTGCGGAACTTGATGGAGGCGACTTTTTGGAGATGCCAATCGGTTTTCGCAAACCACTACCTACGTGATGTAAAAATCACATATGATAAATGCTTCGCCTTGGGTCCCTTTCGTATCGGCGGATTCGGTGCTGGGGCAGGGAGCTGAAACTTATCCTGTGTAAATTTTTATATGTTACCCTATATTTTATATTGTTGTTTTTGGTTGTCTGAAAGAGGTTGCAGGAGGCACCTCTTTTTGTCGTAATATTAACCCTTTGTATTTTGGTTAGGTGGTCTGGTGGGTTTTGGCTCCTTGCAGAGGTAGTGGTAAGGATCTGTTAGGTAAGCGGACAAGGTCCCTCTAACAGCATCCGACTTGGAATTCTACCACAATAGGGGATCACATATCCCAGTGGTAGATCCGAGAGTCTTTCAGCATCAGGTCACGTCCTAGCTGTAGCTCTCCAGGCAATGCAGACTCAGAGATAGTATCTATGAAGTCTTCATCCTGAAAAGGTGAGAACCAAGGTTTTTATATCCTACAACATTAGTTGTTTCCCGTCTTACCTGTATTATTGAGCTGTCTCTTACCCTCCACCAAGGGTGCCAATCAGCTAAGTATATATCTGTCAGGGAAGTTCATGTACAAAAATGATATTGTTAAACTACAATAAAGTTTTGTACATACTTACCTGGCAGATATATACGATTAATGGCCCACCCAGCCTCCCCTCAGGAGACAGGTGGAAGAGAAAAATCTGACAAGCTTACGGGAGTGGTTCGTACATCCGCCACCCAGCGGCGGGTAAGGTAGACCACCTGACCTACCTGTCGCGTGTGCCGCGAGATTTGAAATTCTGTCGGGAACGTCGGAGACTATAGCTAAGTATATATCTGCCAGGTAAGTATGTACAAAACTTTATTGTAGTTTAACAATATCATCTTTACTAATTGCCTGAATTTCACTAACCCTCTTTGCCGTGGCAAGAGCAGTTAGGAAAATCGCCTTTCTAGTAGTTTCTCTCAATGAGGCAGTATGCAGAGGTTCAAAGGGAGCCGACATCAAGAACCTTAGAACTACATCAAGGTTCCATGATGGAACCTTCGGTTGTAGTACTTTGGTTGTCTCAAACGATCTCAAAAGATCGTGAAGATCTTTATCATTTGTCAGGTCTAATCCTCTGTGGCGGAAGACAGCTGACAGCATACTCTTGTATCCTTTTATTGTGGGGCACTGCTAGTTTGTCCACATTTCTCAATGCAGAGACTCAGCGATTTGGTTCACAGAGGTCGTGGCAGGAGGAATACCTTTCTTCCTACACCATCTCCTGAAGACAGCCCACTTCGACTGATAAACTGCTCGAGAGGAAGCTCTTCTCGCATTGGCAATAGCCTCTGCCACTGATCTTGAAAAACCTCTCGCTCTGGCCAACTTCTTGATAGTCTGAACGCAGTCAGACTCAGAGCGGAGAGGTTTCCGTGGTACCTCTCGAAGTGGGGCTGTTTGAGAAGATCGACTCTCTCTGGCAGGGTTCTCGGAAGTCTACCAGAAAGAGACATGACCTCCGTGAAAACCAATCGCTTGAGGGCCAAAAGGGGGCGATCAGAGTCATTCTCGCTCCTGGCGACGCCGCAAACTTCCTTGTTACCTCTCCTAAGAGTTTGAACGGGGGAAAGGCGTACACATCCATCCCCGTCCAGTCCCATAGGATGGCATCTACCGCTATTGCTTCCGGGTCGAGAACTGGAAGAGCAATAAATCGGAAGCCTTCTTCGTTTTCGAGGTTGCGAAGAGTCCGCCTAGCGGCCGTCCCCCAACTTCCATAGCTCTTGACAAACTCCTAGATGTAGGGTCCATTCTGTGGGAAGCATCTATTTGTCGACCGGCTTAAAAGATCCGCTCGAACATTTTTTTGAATTCCTGAAATAAACCTTGTCAGGATCACTATGTTTCGAGCTTTCGCCCATAGAAGGATGTCCTCTCGCTATCACGAACAGTGAATCGAGAGGGTGTGTCCCCCCCCTGCTTTTTTTAGTAAGCGAGAGCCGTAGTGTTGTCCGAGTTGATCTGGACAACTCGGCCACCCAAATCGTTCTTCGAAGAACTGAAGAGCCAACCGAATAGCCTCCAATTCTTTTAATTTATGTGCCAGGACCTCTGTTCCCCTCTCCAGAGGCCTGACCACTTCCTCCTTTCCTAGTGTTGCTCCCCAGGCCCACCATGGAGGCGTCTGAGAACAACACTAGGTCGGGGCTCAAAAGCTTGAGGGACATCCTTCCGAGAGTTTTGGTCGGATCTTGCCACCAACTTCAGATGATCCTTGACCGCTTTTGAGATAATCAAAGTCGAGTCTAGATTCTTGTCTTTCCAGTTTTTCTTGGCCATAAAAAACTGGAGTGGCCTGAGTGCAACCTCCCCAGGGAAAACAAAACTTCTCCAGCGAAGAATGGTTCCCACAGACTCATCCATTCCTTCGCCGAGCATGTTTCTTTCCTAAGAAGGCTAACACTTCTCTAAGCATCTCTGCTGACGTTCCTTTGATGGAAAAGCTTGAAAAGCCGCTGAAATTCCATCTGAATCCCCAGATACCACGATGGACTGCGGTGGGGATCAGATGGGACTTCTCGTAATTTTACTATAAGGCCCAGGGCGCCTTCGTCAGCTGAATGTCGTCTGAAGGTCCTCCAGGCACCTTGACTTCGAAGGCGACTTGATAGCCAGTCCGTCCAGTAGAGGCGAGACTCTTATCTTCGATAGGTGAAGCCATTTCGCCACATTCTGCATGAGGAAAGTAAAAACCATCGCGCCGTACTCAGACCGAAGCACAGAGCCCTGAACTGGAAAGAACCTGCCCTTTAAGACGAACCTCAGGAACTTCCTTGATTGGGGATGGATCGGGACGTGGAAATAAAGCGTCTTGAAGGTCCAATGACACCATCCAATCCCCTGGTCTCAAGGCCCCTAGCACAGACTGAGAAAGTTTCCATCCTGAATTTTTCTTTCTTTTACAAAAGTTGTTTTCAGTCTGCTGACGTCTAGGACAGGTCTCCATCCCCCAGACTGCTCGGAACCAGGAATAACCTGTTGTAGAAGCCTGGGAATCCCAGCATCAGGACTTCCTCTACGGCCTTCTTTTCCAACATTTTGATCTAGAAGGTCGAGTAAGATCTGTTGCTTCTCTGACTGGTATGCGGGCGACAGGTCTATCGGCTTCGTGCTCAAAGGAGGCGCAGAGAGGAAAGGATCTTGTATCCTCTCTCGATCACATCTAGGGTTTCAGGTGTCCGCCCCTATCGTCCCCCTCCATGCCTGAGCAAATAAGGGGGAGTCTCGCACCTACAGGTGCCTGAAGGGCAGAAAACGTTAATTTTTTTTTCCTTTTCTTGATAGAAGAGATCTTACCTCTGAAGGACCCCCTTCCTCTCGAAGAACCTCTGGAGGGAAAGGTGCTCCACGAAAGGCTTAAAGTTTCTTCTTGGTTGGCTGGAGCTGTTGAAGTGGAAGCCTGAGGAGTAGGTCGTCTGGAAGATTGAGTCAAGAGGTCCCTTGTTTGCTTTTTCTTGCAAGTTTACCGACAGATCCTTAATCATGGGACTGCGGAAATAGTGCGTGAGAAGGGTGGGGGGGGCGAATAAAACTCCGGCGTTTCTGAGCGGGAGAAACTGCTTTCGCCGCAAAGCTACAATAGAGAGCTCTCTTCTTTAGCAGACCTGTAGCAAAATGAGATGCTAAAACTCATCAGAGCCATCCCTTACTGCTCTATCCATACAAGCTAATACACTCGAAGCTCTTCCAGCGGAAATCGAGTCTTGACTCCTCGATTGTACATCCAAAGCCCCGAGGCACCATCTAAAAAGTTAAAACACCTCTCAGCGTCTTAAATAACCCCTTGAGGTGATGATCAGTTCTCCGTCATTGTCAGGAAAACCTTAGCCGATGACAAAATAAAGACTCCTTGGAGCGTCCACCAAATTGGCGAATCTCCTTGAGAAGAAGACGGTCTTTCAATCCTGTTCTTCGTTCTCCTGTTTCGTACCAGATCCCAGCTCTCCCTTTCAGTCTAGATGGAGGAAGTGCAAACGAAGTCTTCCCTTTAAACCTTCCTTGAATCCATCCATCCTGGACTCTCTTAAACGCTCTCTTCGCAGAGAGCGAAGTGGCCATCTTAACGAAGCCAGGGGCCTTCCTGGCCTTCGATGAGGCAAAATTGTGAAGGTGGAGAGCAAGGAAACGGGCGCTTGAAAATTATCTGGGAACAATTTCTTAAAGTAAATCCGTCAACGTCTTATAGTCTGACGACGCTGACGCATTTGGTTCGTCATCATCAGTAGGGCAGCGTCACTAGTACGGATCCTTCTCTCGGTCATCAGCGCCCTTCAAAGATCGCGATGACTTCGAACACTTTACCTGAGAAACATCCTGACGTTTCAGACTCAACTGTTGATCGTCCTGGAAAGCATCCCCGATATGCAAGGCGCCGCGCGTTGTGAGAAGCGTCCTGCAGAGCGTCCTGATGTGTAGGACGCCGTGTGTCCTAACAGCGTCAGCGAGCGTCTTGCTGAGCGTCATGATGTAGGACGCCGTGCGTCCTGAACAGCGTCAGCTGGAGCGTCGAGCCGTCTTGGCGAGCGTTCCGCGCGACTTGAAAAGCGTCTTCTCGAGCGTCCTGGTAGCGCTTCGTTTGCTTAAGACGCCGAGCGTGATCATCAACATGCAAAAAGCTTGAACTTCCGATATTGATCCTTGAGCGTTCTCGGCCTTTTGACAAAGACGCCGGCCCGCCTGTGCGACAACTCACGTCTCTGTCAAATTCGTCTCTCCTAGACGCCCTTTCATGAGGAACGTAATCACGTTCTCTAATGCGTCGGCTACTAGGAGGAGACTCAAAGGCCGACCGAACGTGGAGGAGGAGCCGGGGAACTGCCTAGTCCTCTTAACAGGCAGCCACCTATCCTTCCTTCGATGACTAGTTCTGCCTCCTTTCTCTCAAAAAAGGAGGCTAACTGTCTCAGCATTTTCCTTGAAGGGGAAAGTTCTCGATCAGGAGAAGGACTCATCCTGTGCGAGGAAGATGGGCGAGGGGATGCCCTTTCCTTCAACTCAGGAACATGCTTAGAGCGACTTGGACGCTCGAAAGAGTCCTCCCCTATGAAGTCTTGTTTCTTTTCTGTGGCAGGAAAAGCTTCAAAACTCTTCAGGTGATGAATCTACGTAATGATCAGAAGGACGTGAAGCGTCCTCTTCTCTGAAACCTCTCTTAAGAGGGCGACAAGGGCGACGGCGCTTGTGCGTCACCTTGCGCCCCTGCCGCTCTCTGAGAGGTCTTCGAGCGTCCCAACCTCGGCGAGGAGAGGAATTCTCGGAAGAAGAGAAGCACTCTTTAAGTATTCGTGCCCGTGCACGACAACACCGCAGCCTGAGATTCGTCCTCAGTTTCTGCCGAAGGGACGTCAGACCGGTCATTAAGATCCCGTAACCCTCCTTCGGCTTTCGGCTTGCCCTCTCCCTAAGGCCTGGGATCCGGCAGGGGCCTAGGCCTAGAGGCATTATGGGCCGATCTGACACCCCCCTTCCACAACACTAGATGCACTAACACTTTTATCACAATTCACATTTGACTGTAGAGCAATCACTTTAGATTCCAA
>NC_087210.1:55170516-55173016 GCF_015104395.2 Macrobrachium nipponense | reverse complement strand
CCAAACAGAAGAAAAGTATATACATTTAAGGATTGGTGTCAGCTCCCGTACCCAGAACCGTATCTGCCGATACGATAGGACCTAGAGAAAAGCACTTCTCATACGTCACAAAAGCACGCACGTCTTTCAAGTAATGAGATGCAAATACTGAGTTGCATCTCCAATATGTCGTATCTATAATGTTTTTAAGCGACATATTTCTTATAAAACGCGAGAGACGTCGCAACCGCTCTTACTTCATGAGCTTTTACTCTCAGTAGTTGCAATTGTTCGTCAGGACAGACCTTATGAGCGTCCGTAATGACGTTTCTTACAAAGAACGCTAGAGCATTCTTGGACATCAGTCTTGTGGGGTCTTTTACCCGCGCACCAAAGACCTTGTCTAGAGCCTCCCAACTGACGCTTCCTCTGAAGATAGAACTTCAGAGCTCTAACAGGGCATAGAGACCTCTCTGCTTCTCTGCCTACGAGACTCGACATTCCTTTGACTTCGAATGACCTAGGCCAGGGATTCGTGGGATTCTCGTTTTTCGCTAAAAACAGGGTCTTAAACGAGCAAATAGCCGAGTCTCCCTTGAATCCTACTTTATCCTGCAGAGCTTGTAACTCACTAATTCTTTTTGCTGTCGCTAATGATAAAAGGAATAGGCATTTTCTAGTTATGTCCTCTAATGATGCCAGATGCGGAGGCTCGAATCTATCCGAAGACAGATATTTGAGGACTACGTCCAAGTTCCAGTTCGGAGGTACTGGTTCCTTAGACTTTGAAGTCTCAAAAGATCTTATGAGATCGTGGAGATCTTTGTTATTTGCCAGATCTAATCCTCTGTTCCTGAATACAGCCGAGAGCATACTTCTGTATCCCTTTATTGTGGATACGGCTAGATGAGATTTTACTCTCAGGAATAGCAAGAAATCAGCAATTTCCGCTATAGAGGTAGAGGAGGAGGACAACTTCTTGGCTCTACACCACCTTCTAAAGACCTCCCACTTCGACTGGTATACTTTCGTAGTGGAGGTTCTGCGAGCTCTCGCGATCGCGCTTGCCACTTCTTGCGAGAAAAGCCTCTCGCTCTGACAATCTTTCGATAGTCGAAAGGCAGTCAGAGCGAGAGCGGGGAGGTTTTGATGGTACCTCTTGAAGTGTGGTTGTTTGAGAAGATCCGTCCTTCCTGGTAGGGATCTTGGAAAGTCTACGATCCACTCTACCACCTCCGTGAACCATTCCTGGGCCGGCCAAAAGGGGGCTATTAATGTCATCCTCGTCTCTTTTGACGCCACAAACTTTTTCATTACTAACCCCAGGATTTTGAATGGGGGAAAAGCGTAAACGTCCACTCGAGACCAGTTTAGCAGGAAGGCGTCTACCATAATCGCTCTTGGATCTTCCACGACCGAGCAAAACACTGGGAGCCTTTTTGAAATGCATGTTGCGAAGAGATCCACATGAGGAGTTCCCCACAGAGACCAGAGATCGAGACACACTTCCTCGTGCAGAGTCCATTCTGTATGAAGGACCTGGTTCCTCCTGCTGAGCCTGTCCGCCCTCACATTCCTTATCTCCCTGTACGAACCTTGTCAGCAGGGAGTGTTCCTGTGAGGACGTCCAAAGTAATAGATCCCTCGTGAGTTCGTAAAGGAAGCGAGGAGTGTGTCCCTCCCTGTTTTCCGAATGTAGGCAAGTGCGGTGGTGTGTCCACGTTTACTTGCACTACCTTGTCTCTCACCAGAGGTTCTAGGCTCTTCCAAGGCCAGGTGTACGGCGAAGAGCTCTTTGCAGTTATGTGCCAGGACACCTGTGCTGGTTCCCAGGTGCCTGACAACTTCCTCTGAGCCTATGTCGCTCCCCAACCCGTCTCCGACGCGCGGTAGAACAACACTAGGTCTGGGTTCTGTTCTTAGAGAGATCCCTTTGTTCTCTTCCAGAGGTAGCAACCACCACTGTAGGTGTGCCTTTATCTCCACTGGAATGGGAAAAACGTCCGACAGTTGTCCGGTTTTCCAGCTCCAAGACTTCTTGAGGAAGAATTGAAGTGGACGGATATGAAGTCTTCCTAGTGGGAAGAACTGTTCCAGCGAGGAAAGCGTCCCCAGAAGGCTCAACCATTCCCTCGCTGACGTTTGTTGTTTCTCTAAGAAGAGAGAGATTATCCTCAAACCTTTGCGGTTCTCTCTGCGAAGGAAAAACTCGAAAACCCCGAGAATCCATCCGAATCCCCAGATAGACTAGGTCTTGTCTGGGGGTCAGTTGAGACTTCTCGAGGTTCACAAGCAATCCCAACGCCTTGGTCAAATCCAGAGTTAACTTTAGGTCCTCCAAGCACTGTCTCTCCGATCTGGCCCTGATGAGCAGTCGTCTAGGTACATAGAGACATTCACTCCTTTGAGATGAAGAAATCTCGCCATTCCTTCATCAGGCTTGTGAAGACCTGAGGAGCTGTGGACAGGGCCGAAACACAAGGCTCTGAACTGAAAGATCCTTCCCCCCGTCATGAACGGA
>NC_087210.1:55083777-55170016 GCF_015104395.2 Macrobrachium nipponense | reverse complement strand
GAATAGAAATGAACATAAGTTGTTGGTCAGTTTCCTATAAATACTAAATTTATATTGAAATGGTTCTCTATGTATCAAAACATCTAAGAAAGGGAGGCAATTGTTTTTTTCTAATTCTAGAGTAAACTTAATCAATGGTACCTGGTTATTTAATTTAGAGTGTAAATCATTTACATCAATACCGACAGGCAGAACAGCTAAAATATCATCAACATATCTATACCACTTTACAGGAATATAAATAATATTAGGTAAGTAGCATTTTTCAAAGAATTCCATGTACAAGTTTGAGAGGAGAGGCGATAAAGGGTTGCCCATTGCCATGCCAAATACGTATTTGTTGATAAAATTCACCATTGAATATAAACTTACAATCACAAATGCACAACCTAGTGAGTGAAATAATGTGATTTATAGGTAGAGGTACTTCATGCTGAGTTAGTTCATAACTAAGATATTCTTAAATAGAGTCTATAGGGAATTAAGTAAAAAGAGAACATACATCAAAACTAACTAATCTATCAGTGGGGCAAAGAGTAATTTTATTCAGTTGATCAACTAAATCTAGAGAATTATATATATGAGAATTGGAGATGGTTCCAAGTAACGGGGACAAGATCTTAGTGATATATTTCGAAAGTTTATATGAAATTGAACCAACAGCACTGATAATAGGCCGCATAGGGTTATTTTCTTTGTGTTTTGACTAATCCGTACAGGTAAGGTAACAAAGGAGATTTGACTGACAATTTGCCTAGTAGTTCTGTTTTATCTTTAAGGATATTTTTCACTGCGCTATTCAAGTTTTTTATGACTTGATCAAGGGGATATATATATATATAATATATATATATATAGATAGATAGATAGATAGATAGATATATATATATATATATATATATTATATATATATATAGCTACAGCTATAGCTATACACACATCATTGGGATCTGGTTATAAGGTGCTTGTCTAGTGGCATAAAATCAGCAATTTATGGCGCCATAACGAGCCGAGTTCCAGTTAATGGCACCATAAGGAGCAAAGTGGAGTATTTACATCCAGGCAAGCAGGCCTACCCATCTACCAGACGGTAGTTACTCCCTAACCACCTTGTTCAAGAAGTTAATGGCCGTATTCCAGCCTACACTGAAAGTAATTTGTAATGTAAAGGACCTAGGGTGTATATCGTGTAGGAACAAAGATACTTGACAATTAGTGATAGGTCAAATGCTAGCAGTTTTAAGAAACCTGAATGTTTCTTTCATAATGTTGGCAGCACTTATGAACATAGCTCCTTTGGAGATAAGATAGACCATATCTATGGTGCTTCATTGCCAATGTGGGCTACTTCCTCATCTTCTGGCATAAAAAAAGAAAAAAATTCACAATTCCTGGAACAGTGACCCTGAGATCCTCCCACTGAACTCCATCAATTACAGAGTAAGTGCTCCCCTGCCTTATAAGAATCTAGAGGTTGAGGCATTCACAGGAGAAGTGACAACTTCTTCAGCCTCTTCTGAAAATCCTTCATAGTATGGACAGAAGTGTAGTTGACAAAGTAGCCTGCCCAAAAACAGTAGGATTTATAGGTAGTTTACTAGGAGATCTTCAAGATGGGAAATCATGATTCCTGTATCTGAAGAGGAGCAACATGGGTCATATTTATAGGCAATTACATCGTCAAAAGTACTGGCTTTATGAGAGAATAATGACCATGAGGCATCTCTTCCCCACAATGATGGATTTGGAAGAGCTGAACAATAATTTGGAAGTTGGTTGTGTTTGCTAATAGCAAAGAAGGAAACATGAAAAAATGCCCCAAAACTTCTATATCATCTTTCACATAGTATCTACATGCACAAACTATTATGATGGTGAGATCTGGTTGTAACTCAGCAAGTGAATCCAAAACATCCATACACTTGAGAAAGCAAAAAAAAAAAAAAAAAAAAAAAAAGATAGGTGATGCCATTTAGTAAGTGAGTGGGTAACTCCCACGCCCCCCACTCACCTGCTGAAAGTTTACTACCTTACCAAGCTTTAACAACTGAACTAACTTTTGCCAAAGGTTTATCCATATATAAATGATGAAGGTTTGTATTCTTGTTGGAACAACTATATTTTATATAGGCTCATAAGTAAAAATAAAGTTCTCCCTTACCCATGGCAGGCTAGATACTGGTAATTCTAAAATACTTTAATTTCTCATCATCAAATTATCAGAAATAAAAATAAGTTTAGTATTGTTTTTCCATTGGAAATATAGTACCACATGGGGAAAACATGATGTCATGAATTTACCGTTTTAAAATTTCAATCAGTATACTGGATTATTTTCATCTACCTCCAATATTCAACAACTGATACATCCAATCTAACATTGGCTGCCCTAAGAAAAGGAATAGCCCATGGCAATGGCACCCACATTTTAAATTTCATATACTAAATAAAATTTAAAACAATCATTTATCAAATGGGAACAGATGGTACATCCCATACACTGATAAATGTTTCTCCTAACTGAACTGAATTACCCAGTAACCTTAAGGTAAGGAATATGGTGAGTGCAATGCTAAGGGTTGACCATCTTCCCAGTTAGGACCCTGTGTGCAAGGTTAGGTTGAAAGGAATTTCTGAATGTTTTATAATTTATGGTTTACTTACATCAAGTAAGGATGGGGGCAGGTTAGGGTAAGCAAAGCCTCCACGACAAGTGCTCTGGGTTATGTAACTAAACTGAAGGTTAGAGGGGATCCCTGTGGTTGCCATTGTGACAGCTTTATCTTTAATGATGTGTTTTGAGATTATGGACAAGAATTAAGTCAATTTCAGACTTGTTATAAAAAAGATTTTTACATTTTAGACCATTCCTGTTAGTGCAATTCACTTGCTTTTGGTTTCCTTCCTAAAACCTCTTTTGTTAATCATAAATGATCAAATTAAGGTCATTTTAGCAGCTTTTCCAAAGAGAATATGGGAGATCTGATAAGAAATGCATTTACTGCTGTAGATATGAAAGCTTAGTGATTTTTTAAGCTGATGTTACTATTTTGTGTATGTTCCATTGCAAGTTCTTGGGCACTGGGAGGTAACAGGCCTGTGTAACTTAAAGATCTATTCAGGAGTGCTTATAGGGAGCTTTTTTTCTCTGTTATAAAATAATTACTGTACCTAACTTTTTGAAGCAACTAAACTTAACTTCATAAATTCTTAGGGTAGTATTTCCAGATGTTTTCAGATCTCTGCCATTTTCATGGAATTTTCTTCATTTTCACAATGGCTGCCTTGTATGTACGATGGATGATGGAGATCTTAAGTGACGTTTATAATGTTAAGACATTAAAAGACTTTATCCGTTTGAAATTAAGGTAAACCCTTCGATCACAAACAGCTTTCTACAAGATGCAAATAAGTAGAGGGACTGAAAATGAGACATGAGCAATGTACCTTCTATCCTTGTGCATACCACTCTCAAAAGTAAGGCATAGGTACAGTGCAATGTTAATTTTCTTGATTTATATAGGCTAGTGCTCTTAGTCAGGTCAAGATGGGGGGGAAACCCATGTAGGCCCAGGGGTCCTCCCAAGTAAGTAAGGACCTGCCACAATTGGTTATATTAAAATGCAGCCCTGTGATTTATTTGGTAGTAGGGTAAAAAACCGCATGGTACAGGGGTGGACCATGTATGATCAATGTGTACAACCCCAAGAAAAGTACATTATAACGCGTCCTGACACCGGAGTAGAGGTCTTTAGCTCCATTTCTCACCAACAACAAGTCACGACTGATGCCCATCTCCGATGTTAGGACGCGTTGTAATGTTCTTTTTTTGGGGTTGTACACATTGATCGTACATGGTCCACCCCTGTACCATGCGGTTTTTTACCCTATGTGACTTTTATTGCACTTTAGTTCAAGTTAGGTGTGGGTCCATGGAGTAGGTGCCTAGCTTCCCAAACCAATAAGAACCAAGTGGCCCTAGGTTAGGTTGTGATGCATCATTGTATTCAACTACCTATGACTTCAATGGTCCTTGGTCAGATTGGGTGAGGGTTTGCGCCTGGCCAGCTAGGGAAATGGTCCCTACATTAGGCTACATTATGATGAACAGCTGTGACTGACCACACTCATTTTCCTAATTTATACAATTATGAATTTCTGTCAGTACACATGACCTAATATTTATGCATATAGTATTATTAGTATAATGTTGTAATTTATACTGACTAGGCTATTAGGTACACTGCACTTGTACTTTTTAGTCACCCACTACAAAACCCTTTTTAGTCACCCACTACAAAACCCACTTTCTCATCGCCATCCCCCAAATCATGGTACAAGGGGAGGAAATTAAAAGAATCAACACGAACAATTATTTGTCTAGCCTACGCATAGCCTAGGATATTTGACTATGAATGGGTTAACACTACGATTACTATAAATTACCTATTTGGTTCAGGTATTTGTGGCGGATGTAGGTACTGCTAGTAGTACCATTAAAGTATCTTAGAATTACCAAATAACATGATTGGTAGGTACAAATTTGTACCACACATGCAATTATTCCAGCCTGGTTTAACCTCTTGCCTAATGACACTGGCCTAGCTAAGAGTGACTACGCTTTAGCCTAGGTATACCTAGGTAGAGCCTAGCATCTAGGCCTACTTGTATCAGCTGACCTGGTCCAATTGGGTCCATAATGATATGGGTAGCGGTTAACGATAGCTTTGATAGCAAATGTTGTGAATATTCGCAATCTGGAGATGACTGAAATCAAACAAGGCAAAACGAACGCTCGACACGCCAACGAAGTCGCCTTGATAAAAGTTGACAAACAACGAAGGCCGCTGACAACTAGACAACTCTCTACGGGTTGACATTATGTCTTCTTTGACGTTTCGGTTAGCTCTTCTTCTCTTCTTTGGCTTTCAATAATGTTCTAAATTTGCTTGTCTGTCCTCTGGTGTTGGATCTTGTCCAATATATCTTGCATTTATAGACCAGAAAAGCGTGATTAAAATGCGAGATGTTTTATCTTAGTTCGCGAACGGAATTACAGATAAAACACAAAATAGGCTACCTATATTCCAAGATATTTATTTGTAAAACCTTCGCTATGCCAAACTACAATAGTACTTTTGTAATAACATCTAATATGTTACCACCTTTCGGGGACAGCTTACAGCCAAGATTGTAATAGTAGTTTTGTTGTTCCGTTTATTTTAGTTTATGCTATTAAGACTTAGCCTGGAAGCTCCTCTTTACCTGAACTTAATGTTTTTAGCTCTAGTCCCTAATGCATGTACTACATACGTAAATCTTGCATATAAATTTGTTTTTTATGTAGTTTTTTGCCTTTGGTGGTGACGTACCATCAAGTGACGTTCTGTTGGATATCTTATTGCTATCATTTCTTCAGGTTAGGGTTGGTATTTTGTCTTACATGTTGTAGAGTAGCTGCTGAAGTATACGCTATACAGTATTAAGAATGTCACACTTAGTTTGGCGGGAGGGATTTCTTCTCCCTTGAGTTTTATATTAATAACTTTTCATCCCATGAGTTATAAACTAAGTAGTATACTTGTTCAGCTTTGTTTTTATCTGGTCTCATCTCTATGCGTTCACGACTTCGTATGTTTATGCCTTTAGTGGATAAACAAAACAACTTACTTTTAGCTCTGGTTTGGTTTCTCTGATGCTCATTCCAATCCTCTCTTATAAACTTTTAATTCTGTATTATAGATATAGGTATGCATATTTTTTATCCATGGTGGTTTTGACTATAGATGATATATTTTGATGCGCCATGATTCCTTATATTTAGCACCATGCTCAATTGATCAATAGTGTAAGCATCACGAATCAATATTACGTATGTTGATGATACTTAGTTTTTCCACCCAAGTATTTTTTTTTTTAATGTAGAATAAAGCAGTCAACTGAATTTGTTTTTATCCACACCCAATAATAAATCTATAAAACTATTAATCATACTTATTTCAATGTACCGTTATTAACTGCGTGGTATGTACCAAATCATGTGCACAGATGAACATGTCAAAGAAAGAGTTAGTGTAGATGCTAATCCAAATCCTGGATACTCACCTCATAATAGCATTTTAAAAAAGGGACTTTCTGCCATTCGATCTTGGATTTACAAACATTTCTACTGCTTAGTTTCTTCCATCGACAGGATTCATTTTTGGTAACATTCCCTTTGTGCTTTGTGTATGATGTGTTATTATTATTTTGGGATTTTTTTTTTTTATGAAGTTATCTTCGTCAGTATCTAATGGTTGGAACTGATACCGTTCTTCTGTGTATTATTATTTGCCGCTTTCCTTTATTCCGTCTTTTAGTTTTCAGTTTTTTTTTTTGCTTTTAATGTTTACATTTGTAAAAAAAAAAATGAGGTTTGGCTTACTGTAATTTTGGGTTGTTAATCTTTCTTCGTCCCTATATTGTTTGCATCAGGGTAAATTTTTTGGATATTGATGGTTGTCGAGATAATTTATTCCATTTGCCTCTCACAGTAACTTACTTCTGTTTCAATGTTAGTTTTCACCTTATTACATGATTTTGTCTGTGTTCAATATTGTGTACTTTGCTTTTGACATTTCATTCCCTCTCATTATGCTTCAGCATACTTGTTCTGGTATGGATGGAAAGTCATGCAGTACTTTTGTTTGTATAGTGCTTTTACGTTGCATGGAACCAGTGGTTATTCAGCAACGGGACCAACAGCTTTCAGTGACTTCCGAACCACATCCACATCGAGAGTGAACCTCTATCACCAGAAATACACATCTCTAGCCCCTCAGTGGAATGCCCGAGAATCGAACTCGCGGCGGGTCAAAACCATACCGATCACACCACTTAGACGCTTTGCAGTACTTGTACTTTTGTCATCCTCTTGTAAGGGTTAACCAAGTTCTCTTACCTTATTTGCATAGTTTACAAGGATTGGTCTAAGTGCAATTAGATCCTCCTTAATGTTGTGTTTTTTTCTTTTTGCTGTGTAACTTTTATGGCATCACTGTACTATATAACAGTGATTTTAATTAGGATCTGGTTGTTGGAGAGGGTTAAAGGTGTCCATTTTTATGATAAAGTCATCACCACTGGTAGTATTTAATGCATTCATACACTGAAAGGATGGCTGAACCCATCCTTTACAGGCAACGCCACAACTTGTGCCTATGTGTGCCCAATGAATGTCCCTAATGCATTGAAGATGATCAGTCTGTTGAGATCAGAAAGCACCAGAAGCAATGCTTGCATTAAACTCACTTATTTAACAAGTCAGCTACTCAAATTCTGTGGGTGAGGAGGTCTGTGGGCCACCCATGCTCCTTAATGTTCTATGAATGATCCAAATTGTAATGAAAGAAAGCCCTGCAGGGCTGTTAACCAAAAATCAATCTGGAAAGTCTGTAAAAGAAAAACAGGTGACAGTCAAAGGATGAAAAATTCTAGTATATACTAGTTCGGTTTAAAACAACTATTTAAGATCAAGTTATGAGTAAGTTCTAAGCAGTTGCTATCTCAATGCTCTGCAACCAAAAGTAAGGTGCTACGGGTTGGGAACCCTATATATGAGTTAACTTAGAGGTTTAGAAGACATATATTGTAATAATGTCTCAAAATGACAATACCCAAAGGGCTTGGTTGAATTCATATAAATACATGTCTGTTTTACTTCCTCTACAAAAATATTAAAACCATATGGACAAAATCCTGTTACAAAAGGAGGAAAACAGCAAACAAAGGTATAATGAGAGTGTATTTCAATAATGAAACATAAAAAAAATAGTAACAAGGAGCCATGAGTAGTACCTAAACTGCAAAGATGGCTGCAAGCATTATTGCTCCTAGAACATACACAACTAAAAACCATTACTATTCTCACAGTAAAGTAGCTACTCAAGATAATTAAATTTAATAAAATTGGTCAATGACTGATTCCTGAAAATAACCATATACAATACATGACACAATGAATAACCCTTTCCTTTTCAGTGAATCAGAAGCAGATCATGAATATTCATAAAAAATATTCCACCATTGCTACTCAGGGCCCACTACATACTTCTCTCAAAGATTTCAGCCCCTGCAAATAAAGTAAGGTGGAACTCTTCATATGACAGCAATTTAGGCATTAGTTGGTACTAATTACATTAAGCTCAACTGGTTCTCTGGCCAATATGACTGGAAAATAATGTCAATTGCCAACTTCCCAAAACTAAACATTTTTACACCTTTCTGTTGAGTATATCAATAATCAGTTGTATAAGCTATCAAACACATTAATCAATAAATGATAAACTTCAGAAGCCATCTCTTCCCTAATGTGCCAGATCAATGAGAAAGATATTTCGTTTCCCGTTCTTGATTTAATAAGAAAACTGAATTTTTTTTCGTAAACAATTGCCTGTCTGGCTGAAAACTGGTAAATAGCCAAGTTCTGAGAGAATATAAAATATTCCAAAAGCTGTTTCTTAAAAAGCCCTGGGGTTTATGTGATTAACAAGAGTATTTGTAGTATACGTACATTATAACATATCAGTTTTATATTACAAACAACATACTGTACTAAGATTAAAATAATTTTTACATTCTAAATACAGTCATATATTTTCTCTAGTACTCTATTCATTATCAAAACTTCTATAGATATTTCACATGACTAGCATGTGTTCCAAACTTGTTATCACATTCAAAATATTGTCAGGTCTGAAAAAATATCATCTGTGTACTTGGATAACTTTGATGTATATTTGTCCAGAGTTGAAAATAACAGTGTCTCTAAAAACTCACCGGTATTAAACACGACTGAATGTGATCATAATAAATGGTAAATTCACCACATTTATGTGAATGGCTAACAACATGAAAAGTGGAATGGGAAAATAATGTGCTCCAACTACCCTGTCTTAACCCTTAATTTACAACCTCCATTATTTCCAAAATAAAATGTCACATGCAATTTGACTGATTCACATGAATGGTGAAAGCATATTATGTAATTCTCATAAAATGGAATTAAATAGCAATATCTGTTGTCTACAATGTTCCCACTAAAATGCTCTATTAAAGCTCACCAAAGACTGGAATTACATTCAGTTTTGTAAATTGCAGCTTATGTTGTCTAGACTTGAACAAAATGGTTATGCAACTTAACTAGTACAAATATTACTCACTGCTTTCAAATATTCCACAGAGAAGCAATATCACAGTAATTGACAAGGAAAGCTTTACATGGCGTGACTTGCATGCATACTAAGCCTACTTTATGTGATAATATACAAATATCTAAGGCCTCTACAAAAGCTCTTAGAAAAGGAATTTAACTTTTGATAAGCATAATAACACTGCCATCTTTATGAAACAACTGGGGCTCCAGCCAGATGCTTGACTTCAAATAAATTTGTGATTCACAAACTGTACAATGAACCTAAATCTTGTATATATTTAAGTAAAACTTTCTGAGACTTTTACTAGACACTTTCAATGGTTACAGAAAAAAAAATCATCCCAACTGTAATAGTATAGTGTATGTATATGTTGACCTTATAAACATAGTTCACTAAAAACAAGTGCATCTTGAAAAATATTTATTTATTGAACACAAATTTTTTTAATTTTCTTCTCATCGTTTCAAAATCTAATTTTCTAATATATTTTACTTATAATGCAAATGGTTAGCCAAGAGAGGAGTCCTTGAAATAAGAACTGTTCATATCTTTACCCCAGGTATGACTTTCACTGTCATGGGTTGTGGGAAGGCTAGTGACAAGCCTGAATAAATGGGGAAGGTTAGAGTCAGGAAAGGCATCTGTCTTTAAAACCTTTGAAATGAACTGTTCAGTATAGGAACAGCTGGAGGATGTACAATAAAAACAATAACCCCTACTAGGCATCACTAAGTCGAGATGATGATTAACACCAGTCCCTCACACCTTTCAGTCAGCATCATAAGTGATAAAGTGATAATGGCAGCTGACAGCAATTGTGACACCCAAGTAGTGGGAGCACTCTAGTAAGGCTTACTCACCAAAAAAGAAAACTCGAGACTTAGTTCTTCAATTGATGATTCTTTTCTTGGCTAACACCACACTATTCCAAAAAAAAAAAAAAAAGTCTAGTGTAACTTACAATAACAAGGTTCTGTACAATGTAAGGACACCTTACAGTTTCATAATACTTTTAGTCCATTATCTAATGGTGTCAGAAAACTATAGATTAATCATAAGTTCTCATGTCTACATCAAAATATATGATGATAACAATATAAGCTGCTTCTTATACTGGTAATTTGTTCCATCATTGTTAGAATGCTTTTCCTCCAAACAAATTCTTCAAGTATGTATGTGTAATCGTTTTCTTTTTATTAGTAACAGTAATAAATAATTGTTTGAAGACATTATCAATTGTCATATTCCAGTATTTGGTCAAAAATTTTGAATAGTGTATTTCCCCAACAACTAGTTGTTTAGGCACCTTTGTGGTTAAGTATTTGCATAAAATACATGTTATATCTTTGTTAGTCACCTCTAGTAAATTAGCTATTAGTTTAATAAGACCACTGAGTTGCATTTCTAAATTTTCACATTATGTCCAAAATATGTCACAATCATTGCCACCAACTTTGTAACAATTTCAATTTTCTATTACATTTTCACATGTATTTTCAAATTTCACAGCCATCAGCTGAAGGGGTAGTAGAAAAGGACTCAACGAATGAATAAGTTAAGGCATAAATGTGGTAGCCTACAGCACTCTCCTCCCTTCAACATTAAAGGCTTCTTACATATGCAACTTTCCTTGTTCTTGCTACTGCTGCTTGACATCTTTAGACATAATAAAAGTTATTTGTTTTTCTATGTACCTAATTCTGTAAAATTAATATTATATACCTTTACCCAAAAACAGCACTTGCAAACATGATAATAACTGGACATCCCCACACCAAGATTATCATAGTGAGAGGAGTTGGGCTTTGTTGCCCTTTTATATGTACGTACTTGCCAGACACAGGAGCAATAATTATATTTTTCCTAATTTCTTTATACAGTAAAACCTTTGTATAATGATCTATGTAATTCTGTTTAATGTACCCTAATTAATCCATCATTTCTCCAGCCAAGTTTGTAAAAATTGTATCACATTCAATTTTACCTTAACTCCCTTGCATAGCAATACTTAGAAATAAATATGAATAAATAGAAACAGATATTGAAAAAGGTATATTACCATAAACTAATGTCAGTCAAGACACCTGAGGGGTATTAGCCTAGTTAGCAAACCGCAACAAGCTGACTACGAAATATCTCTTTCCAATATTTATTTTGTATTTTGCATGATTATTTTATCATAAATTTTGATAAAGCAATACTTAACAAGATATCAGTATTACTGTACTATAAATTATTCAATTTGAAAGAAATATGTCTTAATACATTCACCCATAGCACATATGGAGTTGCTCCACAGCATGTTTTCATTCCACTTGCTCTCTTATGTTATATGCTATCAACTCATTGCAAATTATCATAAAGATTAATAGCCTTGAACTAAACACCAAATAAAATATCATCAATATCACTGTTAATTTAATTTACAAGAAATGTTTTTCAATTTACTCATCTATAATACATTGTTGTTGCTTCCAACAAATGGTAATCTTTCTATTCTCATGTTATGTGTTATCAATATTTTATAAAAAATATTAATAAAATTAAAATCCCTTAATTACCGTAAATGCCAAAGAAAATGTCATCAATACCATTGTGTTAATCAGTAATATATACAGTATAGAAAAATATACATATAGTTAAACAAACTGGTCTTAAAATAATTTGTCTGAATACATTGATATGGCTCAAGTAAACAATCTCATAAAAGTCTGTCTGTGACCATCTCTCTGGCTCTCTAGTTATGGACTATCTTGCTTTAATGTACCAGTACTTTTTATTAAAAACTTATCAGCATACCATGCTTTTTACATCAAACTACTTTGCACAACAAATAAAAAAGAATTAACCAAATAACTAAAGCAAAATAATCATGAAGAATCATGCACAGCCTAGCAAAACAAATTGCTTTAGTGGCTGACTGATAGTCAATATGCCTAGGCTAGCTAATATGTACTGTGCATAACTATTCAACTGTTTTTGTTTTACTTGGTTTGAAGAAATCTATCATTATACAAGGTATAACAAAAATAAAAATTTGAACATTAACAATTAATATCCTTATATCAGTATTACTTTGAAGTAGTGCACAGGAAGTTCAGGAAGCTGAAGTCAATGTTATCAAGTACTCTAGCTCAGAAAGGATGTAGATGACCCAGGATATTGCCATCACACACAAGAGATTGCAGCTTCAGTTGTAGAGAAGGAAAATAATGACAACAACAAGAACAAAAAACAATAATACTGTGTCTAAGAGCCCAAAACGAAATTGCAAGATACCCAAATGTACTACATAGTTTGGATTTTGGCTTGACTGGGTCATATAGACACTACGCTCCAGCCATATTAATGTATGTGCTTAAGAACCAGCATTCATATCTCAAGTAAAATTTTAGACTTCAGGCCTTCGCCAAGGCTACAATAAATAACACTGGAATACAGAACTAGTGAATGTTTGTTGTCTGATATGAGTGTTTACCTCATTTACAACACTGACTTTTAGTAGTCTTAAGTGAACATCCATTTAACAAGTAAAGTGAGGTTTCATCAACTGGCGTGGACAATGTTTATATAAGTGACAGTGTTGAAAACAACTATTTCTATTGAATGAATTTCTATTTGCATAGTCTTTTCATGTATACAGTATTTAGTGAATAGGATAAGTAATTAGTCACTTGAAATGTATGTGAGGTTCAGTTTTATTATACGTGAAAATGTGTAATTCTAAGTCCATTTACCCTATTTTCCTATACTCTACTGTCTATACCATGATCATCACAATCTTCACGTTTTGACTGTTAAAACTTGCTAGCTTTACTCCCAGATTAATTTTTCATAACTCTTTTCAGCTTTTTATGTAAGTCATGAAATGCCATCATCTGGATGTTGAATTCCTCACACACAGGGGACATCAAAACTTCACTTACAAACCTTCCAGTATTTAAATCCAGAACTGATGCTTATAATTTCTAACTTTGTTTCGTAGCCATTATTTACAGGTGTCCCACCATAAATTGTCTTGAAAATAACACTTCTAAAATACACCTACTGATTAGCCGAGTGAAATGATACAGAACCCACACAATGTGCAGCCACTTACTGTCAAGTAAGGCTATTGAGCTCTGGGCAAATTGCTGTAAAGTATATTCCACATTTTAGAAGGTCAATAGTGTAATTTACTTTTTCTTTTGAAATTACACAACCTTTCTTGACTCGTTCTTTATACATAGAGATAATAAAAATGAGTATCCAAGTATAAAGTATACAAAGTGCCAGTTATCAATTACTATGAAATAAGGCTAACATGTGAAATTTTGATGTATTCTGATGTGCTCAAATATTTTAGTAAATTTTAGCATTCCTAAAAACTTGCACAAAAATTCATAGAGTCTGACCTCCTTGACAAAAAGTAACAGAAATACATGAAAGAAAGCAATGTAGGTTGGACTGATGGGATGCTGCAAAGAACTCATTAACACTGACAGCGAGCCATAAGAAGCACTTTAATACACAGTATCTCCATACAAGAGCCTCCAGTAATACAAGCTCCGAGCATGGCTCAAAATTTTACTAATATTCCTCCTCAGCAAAAGGAAGTACACCATTTTTCCCACTATAACTCCAGCATGCAAGCAAGTGTCTGGCATTGAGAAAGATTCTTTCAGTTTTATATAAAAAAAATTCTTGAAATAAGCAATATGTCAAAATGTGACCATTGCAGTATGGAAGACAAATTGTTCAAATCTTAAACTTGCTTAATGTATTCTGAAAGAACTTAGAAAAAATTCAATACACAAAATCATAAAAAACAACATCTAAACAGCATACGGCCATACTCTGATTTAATTTCTTGATATGCAGCAAGAACAGATTAATTGAAACTAAAATAACCATAACTTATCTTAAAATAATGAGATACAGAAAAGATGAGGTAACTAAGATAAATGATTCACCAGCTTACATCTGCGAATAGTAAATAAAAATAGTGCACAAGACCAAAATAAACTAATTCAGTAAAAAGACATATGTACATATAAATTATTATATAATGAGAGTTTAAATTTTGAGTTAATTATATCTTAGAACTCAAATTTACCTTATTTATCTCTGAACCATCCTGGCTAATATTGCAGATTTCATAATACTTCTCATTGTTATCAATCACTGAAAAGCTAGATATATATCTCATAAACAATTAACAATTTATTTCTAAATCACCTTTGACATATGATCAATTTATTTCTAAATCACCTTTGACATATGATCAATTTTAATCCTATAACATGATAAATACTTCATCACTGAGAAACTTTAAGTACTGTTAATGAGCACTACAAAATATGAGGCTAAGATATATTGTAGATATAATCTATTACTTTGAGGTAAGTGGGCACATAATTGCTTGAATTCATGATCAAAACTAAAACGAAAATATTAATTCTAGTTCTTAAACCTCTTTCAAGTAAATTACTTGTATTAATAATAAAAATTACAAAGCCCTTTATTAAAAGTTATGAAAAACTACGAATGATGAACCATCATTAAAGAAAATTTCTATTCACACATGAAACTGCCGAACACATTTTGACTAGTTACGTAACTCATTCCACAAATCAGTTTTTGGAACCAAACTAATCAGTTTAGTCATTAAAGATTTTTCATATGAAAAAACAAAACTTTCAACTTTGGACTAAGGAGATTACACTTTACCACATACAATTTTCAAAGACTTTGAAGTAAGAAGTTAAACATGATAAATCTCTCAAGACAGTAAGAATACCATCATTCACTTAAGAAAAATGCACAAACCTTCAGCATCAGCTCGATTGAACTGAGGCCTTAAAGTAATCATAAAAGACAACATGTATAAATATTTTGCCATACTACTCAAAACAGTTCTGATAAGTTTTAATAATCATGTGGCTGTAAAATTTTACTAAAACACTAAAGCAATACTTTTATGTGTTCCAAGATTTAATCATGGGTAAAATTTGTAAATATCTTTCCATAACCAGTGCCAAGTGATTTTTACTCAAAACACAAAAGCTTAATAATCCCATAAATATACAAGGTGAGTGTCCATTGATTCTTACATACAACAAAATCAAAAAGTAAATGTGTCTAACATCTCTATTTTGTGATTTTAATCTGAAAAATAAATCTTCCTGAACCTAAAACAATAATCATTCCTAACAATCTTCCTTAGTTTATTCATTGTACTAATGAAATACAGTACTTGGAATATAGTAAAATGCACTGTACTTCTTTCAACTGTATCATAAGCCATTAAAGATAGAGAGCATTAAATACAAACCAGTAGAATAAAAATAGTAAACAACTGCTGCTGTTTTTGTGCAGCAGAACAACTCTGTAATACAAACAATTAAGAATTCCCATTATTAAATAGAATGCACATGACAAAATCTGTCTTACGCAGCAAACCTTTTCCCTAAAGCCCCTAAATTTTCCAGTCATACCCTTCCAAATCTAAATGATCCAAGCATTCAAGCATTTTTTGTTGTACAGATTCAAGGCCCCATTGATGATTAGCAATGTTAAGATGTTTACTATATTCATCAAATATGCTAAATTTTTACAACAAAAAGTCACTAACAAACTTAGCACATTAAAATATACCAGTACTGTTCTCTATACAGTACATAAATGCAATGTGAAAAACTAATGGCCACATGATATACAGACTGATCCTAATTATTACAAATTGGCCCCATGTAATTGCATTATATATTATATATACGTACATAATATATATATATATATATATATATATATATAGATATATATATATATATATATATATATATATATATATATATATATATATATATATATATATATATATATATATATATATATTATTATATATATAATATATATATATATATATATATATATATATATATATATATATATATATATATATATATATATATATATATATATATATATATATATATATATATATATATATATATATATATATATATATAATATATATATATATATATATATATATATATATATATTGAAGTGAAGTCACTAGCCATTCTACTCTATTGTCTTAAAGATTATATTTACAATAGAAGACTCTGTAAGAACTCCTATATCACTCACTTCACCTTGAGATTCTCAGAATGTCTGATATAAGTATCTTCTCCAGTTTCATTTTGAGGTTTCATTGCCCAGAACTTTGGGTGGTCCATCTGGAAATAGCTGATCATATGATGGTGGATATTCTCCAACAGCAGGCGTAGGAGGTACACTTTCCTTGTGGTCACCTTCCATGTCCGACATGACAACAGCTTCATAACCCGGAAGTGTTTGCTGTCGTTCTAACGGGGGAGCCGTTGCATCATGAAGGGAAACAGAGGTGGGAACTGGAGTCCTATAATATCAGAAAAATAATAGAAGTATAATTAAGCATTTAGAAGTTACATAAGAGAAAAAGATGAGCATATATATCTATGTCTTCTTCTTGCAATACAGTGTTCCCCCATATTCACAGGGTATGGGTACCAGACCCCCAATGAATAGCTAGAATCTGCGAATAGTTGAAACTTCTATAAATAAAAATGCTTAAAACAGCCAAATTTGTTAGTTAAAACTTAAGGCAAACCCACTAAAAATGTTTACAGCAATTTTTTAAATAGTTTTATCACAAAAAAATATTTTATGAGGAAACTGAAAAAAAAAAGTTATTTGTGGATATTTCTCATAGAAAAATAGTGAATAGACAAATTTTCCGCAAATGATAGTGTATACGTTCCAGAGACAAATCCATGAATACGTGAGTCCGAGAATACGGGGGGGTTCACTGTATACAGATATAAAGAATACAAAATGAAATTATTTCTTTGTCATATACTAAAAGGTTTTACAAGCATACATTCATAAAACCATAGGCTTTGCATATGCAAGATGTACTCATGTGAAAAAAGCAAAAAATCCCTTTCTGGGTTCGACCTGTGTCTGCCGGTGAAAAATCCCTGCAGCTCATTTTTCAAGTATAAATAAAATCTAGATATACCAGAGAAAAAGGTAGCATGTTATGCTGAAGTTACTACCCTCAGCGCGAGCACCCCAAAGGATGTCGGTATAAATAAAGGGGCGTTGTGGAGACCACAATTCACAGGACCTCTGCCACTTAAAAGATTCCCTTCAAAATCCCCTTCCGCGGTGGGAGCCGTTACAACAAACCCCACCGCCAACTCCTCTCGCCACTACTGCTAATACCCACGCGCTCTTCTCATTCCTGTACTAGAGATTGTGTGTGTACCACGTGTTTTTGCTGCTCCAGGATTTCTTCAACTGCAACTTATGATGGCTTCGCAAGGTTCTTCTGCTTCAAAGATGAGTACTCCAATTTGTGTTTTTGTGACTTGTATAGTCAAAATTTTTTATATTCTGATTGCCTCGGCCCCTCAAAAATGTGTTGTGGGTGCCGCTGGCTAAGCCGCCATTTTCGGAGCATCAGTGTAACGCGAGTGAATTTCACACACTAATCTACCAAATTATAATTAGGCTATAAGTTCAAATTGTTCTCATGATATTATACTAAGAATAGGGAAGGAGTGCCTGTTCCGACCGTGAATTTGTTGGGCTATAAAGAGTAGTTATTTAACGTACACTTTAACAATTCCTACCACAGCTCATTGGGCAGACGGGCGTCATTCCCCATGTGAGTTACAGTGATACTTTTAGATTAAGGATAGCCTAGACTATTAGTAGATAGTTATTTGATAATTTAAGAGGCTGGTTGAGTTGCACCCCCCCCCTTGTTACCCCTCATAGCCAAACTAGCCTAGGCTAGACTTGGTGAGTTAGCCAATGTGTTCCCTCCTAACACCCTGTACACAGTTGGACCTACCTCCTGGCCGGTCTAGCCCAAAAAATTCGGTTTAGTAGGTTTAGTTGAGGTTTTCCCGCCCTGCCGGTCTGGGTTGAACATTTCATCCTAGTAGGTCTGGTCGAGGAACATCGTCCATCTTAATTGGTCAAGGGTGGCCATTGGCCTACCCTGCCCAGTACGGTGTACTTTGGAACACCCATAACGGACCCAGTTGGGATACCGTTTCTCCTTTCTTTACCTAATTCCCTGGCAACTCTTCCATTGTGCCTCCTTGTGTAATTTTGTATAAATATTTAAGTATTCATTGTATAAACCGGTCTGGTACGCCTGGTCTACCTGGTATAGCCTCCTGATCGGGTGTGACCACTATCAATCACGACGAGCCACAGTCAGTCAGCGAGTCTCCGATAGGAAAGCTAGGCTATATAGCCTAGGTACAGGTCCATCTCTGATCGGGTGGGGGTCCAGGCGATTATGACTGGCCACACACATTAACCCTCCCCCCTCCCCTGGGAAGGGGGAAAGTAGGGTTATTGCTGTTAAACGTAGACTTGGCCCATTACGCTCCGGCATGTGGCTCCGTCGACTCGTAGCAGTCTAGTACCACATCAGTTGATCGGAGCAACTCCGGACGCTATATATAAAATAGCTCCGTTGCTGAATGTCTCGCTCCCTTCTGTCTCTCTGTCGCTCCGGTAACCATTGGGGGGGGTGTAGGAGGGAACAACCCTCCTACTATAATAGCTAGTGGAGCCAGGGGAATGGTTCATTCTAGTCCATGGCTCCAGCCCCCGTTCCTTCCGGCAAATTCAGAGAACAGGGGAACCAATTCGTTTCGTAAGCGGAGCTCCGGAGATAGCTCTACTCGCAGCTCCTCCCAGCACTCGTTGTCCAATCACCACTTAGTATGGCCGAAGCTCAATTCCGTTCCTTTCCAAGTTCCGGCGAGGAAGAGGAATAAGTTAAGGTTTGTCTACGGTATACGTAGCCATCTGACTCTGCCACCTGTGCCGAAGCAAAATAAAGGTTAGGGGAAAGAAGGATTTGTCCTCCCCTTCCGGCATAGGCGGACATCAGATTTACAATAACGAACCTGAACATTCTTCAAGGACGTAATGTGGTTTAGGCTCATACACCCAAAGAAAAGGATACTTTATTCTTTGTAGTTACTGTACTACCTAAAGATTTGGTTTTAACCTACTAGAATAAGGTGCATGCGCTCTCCGGAGTTATCTCCGCTACCGAAGTTCGGTGCTCATAAACACATTCCATTACAGATGGTCCGTTGTCAGGCAGAGGGTTGCCACGCTTCGATGGGCAACTCATATGGCCACGTAGTTTGCCGTTCTCATGCCAACTGCGCAGTGCAGTTGAACAACTACGTGGTCTGGCACCCGGACGCTTGCACCATGTGTTATGACATGGTGACAATCATGTCTAATGGCCAGGTTAGTGATGTTTTATATCATAGGTGTTATATGCTGGATATAATATCAGGTTGCATATACTGACTTATCATGTTAACCCTCTTACGCCGATTGGACGTATTAAACGTCGACATAAATTGTCTCCCGGGTGCTGATTGGATGTATTAAACATCGACATAAAAAAGTTTTTTTAAAAATTCGCGGAAAAGTACTTAAAGGCCTACCAGCCGAAAACTTTTGAATCATGCGCCTTGGGGGATGCTGGGAGCTCACGGATCAAGGCGTTGTTTTGTTTACAATCATTACGCAGGCGCGCAAGCGCGAATTTCTTTCTTATCGCACTAAAAAGTATAAGTGACACATCTCAGAAATTATTTCATCACTTTGACATAATTTTTGCACCATTTTAAATTAGCCGTTACATGGAGTATTATATATGAAAATGTGCGCAATTTCCTGTAGAATACAACAGTAAATAATTGAAGGTTGTTGCTTTTCTCATTTTCGAAATATTTGCATATAAATCATGAAAATAGAAAAAAAAACCACATTCGGTCAAATTTGACTCTACAGAAATAGTCAAAAAATGCAATTGTAAGCTAAAACTCTTAGTCTAGTAATATTCAGTCATTTATATTCATTTTGAAAAAAAATCGAAGTCTCTAGCACAACATTTAGATTTATGGTGAATTAAAAAAAAAACTTTCCTTCCCTCTGCGCGCGGATTCTCCGCTGCAAATCTCCGAAATGCATACGTCGCATTATCGTTATATTTGCTCCGTTTCATATTAGGTGTTTCATAGAGTTTTATATATGAAAATGTGCTAAATTTCATGTAGAATACAACTAAAAATAATTGAAGGTTGTAGCTTTTCTAATTTTCTAAATATTTGCATATAAAAGGGATTTTGACGAAGGAAAAATCTATTTCTGGGTGATTGGCTCGTGTCGCCCTATGAAAGGATCCTTAATATCATTCTTTCTAGGTAAAATTAATCTAAAATTACCAGAGAAAAACAAAATTAAGAAAATGTCAGTAAAACTGACTCGCTCACTCTTAAAAAGAAGTGTCGGTATGATAATAGGGGCGAGTGAGGAACACTACCACGAGACAAACACCAATTAGAACTTCCAGTCAGAATCCCCCCAAGAGAGAGCTGATACCAACGGGCGATGCAGCCGCTACTACTACTACTAGAGGACGCCACGGACAGCAGCGCCCCTAGCGGACATCCTTAATCTAAAAACATCTTGTCCTGCAAGGGGGGGAAAAAACCATAAAAAGGGGGGGTTTCATAGGGCGACACGAGCCAATCACCCAGAAATAGATTTTTCCTTCGTCAAAATCCCTTTTCTGGGCTCAGCTCGTGTCGGCCTATGAAAGAGTACCAGAGAAACAGACAAGATGGGAAAAAAGGAACAAATGAAAAGCAGTGTAAAATGATGGATATAATATAAGTAAATCAATTACAGCAAACAAAATAAGCACTTAAACTAACTTATACTAAACAGTAAAACAACAGAACGTTAGTAATCTTAAAGTACTTAAATGATAATTATAGTAAATTACAGTGATGCATGTAATATAAACAAAAAGGGATTTACTTGAACATATTTACAAAATATACAAACACATTGTGTCCTACCCTAGCATAAAAATAAGGGTAGGTACACTGAAGTCCATCATTAATACAAGTTTGGCAAAATATATACAAACATATTGTGTCCTACCCTAGCATAAAAATAAGGGTAGGTACACTGAAGTACACTATCAGTACAAGTGTGGATGTCCCTAGCCAAAAAATAAGGGACAATCCACTATATGATTCAGCGGCTAAGGCTATGATATTCGAGTAGCCTGGCGATAGGGTGAGGCATGTTGGATGATGTAGGTAGAAAGGAGACCTGGATCTATACTACAACTACTATGCAGTATCAGGGGAAACAATGTTTCCCGCTGCTACTGCTGAAAACTTTAAAGATTCCAAGGACTTTAGATAATGGCGTTTAAAGACTGTCGGGGATTTCCATCCAGTATACTTTTTAAGATCCTGAAAGTTCATATGTTGAAAATAATTAATTGAGGTGGCTACTCCCCTGATATCATGTGCTTTTGGAAATGACTCAGGATTGGCTTGTTTAATGAAGTAAAGGATTTGTTGTCTAATACCTTTTACTGACAAAGTACCACTTTTCTCTCATGAAGAGAGCACCTGAGGATCTTGAAGAAGTACGAGATAGAAAGGCTCTAAGAGTTGATACTGGGCAGAGAGAAGGATCCTGGGGAAGTGGGATAACCTTCCAAGGGGCCCACCTTGCAAGAGGATCCTCATTTTTGGCTAAAAAGCTACGATCCGGAGCAAGTAGAACTTCTCCTGATGGGAGGAATTCCACATGACCCGCATCCCTGGATAGAGCCGACAGTTCTGAAATTCTAGCTCCTGAGGCTAGGCTTAATAAGAATAATGTTTTCCTCAGGAGCATTATGAATGTACAAGATGAGTTGTCAGTATCTGAAGCTAGTTTGAGGACATCATTTAAGAACCATGAAACTGTAGTAGGCCTTTGGGAAGGTCTAAGTCTAGCACAGGCTTTAGAGATAGACGTAAAATAAGATTCAGTCAGATCTATCTGAAAACCTACTTGAAAGATTTTCTTCAAAGCCGATTTATGAGTGGTAATAGTGCTAGCTGCTAAACCTTTTTCAAACAAGGATCTGAAAAAGGATATAGCCAGATTAACTGTCATGGTTGTAGTGTTCGATTCTTTCAAGAAAGATGCTAATTTTTTAACAGCTGAGTCATATTTGGTCTAATGGTTGAACTCTCTCTTATCTGATTCTAGGAAGAGAATATTCTGTGGATCAATATTACCATCTTTATTAGCCGCAAACTTCATGAAGTCCATAAAGTTAGGGTCTGGAGAATTCCTGAGGAAGCGAACACAGTCCTCATTTGTACTGATTGTGATAGCTTGGGATTGGGGATCCGTTGAGGTCGGAGACCCAATTCCAGAAGGAGAGGATACCAGTTGCTCTTGGGCAGTCCGGTGCAATCAGAGCTACTATCCCTTTGAAAGACCTTAGTTTGCTTAGGACTTTCAAGAGAAGATTCACTGGAGGAAAAACATAAATTCTCCTCCACTGATTCCAGTCCAACGACAGGGCGTCCGTGGCATAAGCCAGAGGGTCCAGGTTGGGGGCCACATAGCAAGGGAGCTTGTGGTTCGCTTGTGAGGCGAAGAGATCCACTTGGAGACCTGGGACTCTCAGGCTTACCCACTGGAATGACCCGTCGTCTAGAGACCATTCTGATTCCAGAGGAACTGACCGGGACAGGGCGTCTGCTATCACATTTTTTACTCCTGCCAGGTGAGTGGCAGACAGATGCCATTTGTGTTTGTTTGCTAAGGCAAAGATGGCTATCATGACATGATTGACATGCTTGGACTTGGACCCTCCTCTGTTGATGCAATGAACTACCACTGCACTGTCCAAAACTAGCCTTAGATGAGACTTCTTTGGGGGAAGCAGTCTCTTCAAGGTAAGAAATACTGCCATTGCTTCCAACACGTTTATGTGGAGCTGGCGAAATTGAACTGACCAAGTCCCCTGAACCTGTTTGAACTGAGAGTATCCCCCCCACCCGGACAGGGAGGCGTCCGTGTGAATGGTTAACACTGGAAGGGGATATTGAAGGGGTACTTTCTTGGCTAAGTTCTTTACTTTTGACCAAGGACGGAGTTGATTGCGGAGGATCTGTGGGATTACTGACAACTTGTCTCGATATTTGGTGTTTGCTCTTGATCGCCAAATTCGATTTAAATCTTTCAGCCATTGCCTTCAGGAGGATATCTGTTACCGAAGCAAACTGAAGGGACCCTAGGATTCTCTCCTGGTTTCTCCTTGACGTTTGTTTGCATTTGAGAAATTGCCTGACAGATTTTGCTATTTCCTTCCGTTTGGCCACTGGAATTGACAGATTGTGGGAAGACAAATCCCATTGGATTCCTAGCCACTGAAAACGAGACTCTGGAGTAAGTCTGGATTTCGTTTTGTTTATCTGGAACCCCAGATGTTCCAGAAAGTAAACTACCTTTTTGGTGGCTTTGAGACATTCCTCGACTGTTGGTGCCCAGATCAACCAATCGTCGAGGTATGCTGCTACCATGATTCCCTGAGCTCTCAATTGTTGTACAACCACTTCTGCTATTTTTGTGAATACCCTGGGGGCTACATTCAGACCGAAGGGCATCACTTTGAATGAGAATGTTTGATTTCCTAGCCTGAATCCTAGGAATGGGCGGAAGTGCCTGGCTATAGGGATATGATAGTATGCGTCTGTAAGATCGATGGAGCATGTGACGGCTCCACGCGGAAGTAAGGTCCTTACTTGCGAGAGGGTAAGCATCTTGAACTTGTCGCAACGAATGAAAGAGTTTAGCTTTGACAAGTCTAAGATTACCCTTCTTTTTGTTGAGCCTTTCTTTGGCACGCTGAATAAGCGACCTTGAAATTTTAGATGCTTGACTCTCGCAATAGCTCCTTTCTGAAGGAGTTCTTCCGCGTAATCTGTCAATTCCTCTGATGGCATCTGGTGGAATGTATTTTGATTGGAGGAGGCTCTTTGATCCAACTCCAACCCAATCCTTTGGACACTATGCTCTGTGCCCAATTGCTGAACCCCCACCTGTGGCGGAAGAGGAACAGCCTCCTCCTACCTGGGGAGCCTCATTGTTGATGGGCGGGTTGACCACCACGCCCTCCTCTGAACTGCCTGCTCCTTGTTGCCCTTCCTGCGCCACGCTGACGAAAGTAACCTCTCGCCCTACCTCTTGGTTGTTGTAACCTTGAGCCTCATATGAAGGGTTGAAGGCCGGTGAGATTGCGTAGGAGGTGGATGGCTGTGATTGAGGGGGGGGACACAGGAGGATTGGCTGGTTCTGCTTCGAACTAGCAGGTTGTCCTTGTTGGGTAACTGGGACAGCCTGCACAAATTGCTGCTGTTGCTGGTGTTTCTGATACGGCTGGAACCTCTTACCAGCCTTCTTTTGCTTCTTACCAGCAGTGGGGACGGATTCTTGTTTCCTCTTCGAGGAAATACCCCACCTAGCTCTAAGGGCTCTGGTTGAGCCTAGCAGCTTCGTGGTGCACTTCGTTGACAGCGGACTCTGGGAAGAGATCCGCTCCCCACATGCTAGAAGCCAAGAGTCTATTCGGCTCGTGCCTAATAGTACACTCCTGTAGAACATGCTTCCGGCAATTCCTCCTAGCCTGGAAGAAGTCGAAAGCGTCTGTTAGTACCGTCTGGAACTGAGATTTTGCCAAAATCTTGAACAGCGGTTCCGTAGTCATAAGAGAGAGCAGCCATTTTCCGTGATTATAAGGGAATTGAGGGACCTGCCAAACCTGGTTCGCGCATCAAACTCTGCCTGGATTAGGGAATCCGGCAGCCTTGGTAGCTTCTCGCCGAACTGGTCCATGGCGCAGTCCGGTTTGAGCTTACCAAGCATGAACGTAGCTGGCAAGTTCTCCCACAATTCTCCGAAAGCCGGGAAGAGCGGAGAAGTAGACTCCGCCTCCCTCAACTGTGGGATGGGCTCATCCTTGAGGACTGCCTGAAGGGACTTCTCTACTAATTTCGTGGCGAACGGAAGAGAAACCTCCTCTTCCGTCGCGAAAATAGTAAAGGGACTCTTGTAGGCCTGGAGTTTAGTGTTCGTACACTCCCAGTCCTCAAGGCAGTGAACCCATTCCCGCTGAGCATGATCTCTACTATATAGGACAGACTCTCTAGAGATCTTGTCTTCCCTAGTCAAGAGCCGTTACAGTCAGCCTAGCATAACCGATGAAAGGCTGCGTCAGACCCGGAGGGTAAACTCGAAGTCCTCAATCCTCCGAGTTCCACACTCCGGGATAGAGATCATCCCATCCTTGAAAGGAGCGTAGGCAGCTACTCTCCATGGGTTCTCCCATGGAGAAAGCTGGCAGAGAGTCGTATGGCGGGAGTTGGAGAATGCCAGTGCTTGGCACTGGGGAGACTGGAAGAGGAACCTGAGATAGCCCGGCTACTCGGTCCTCATTCTCCCTAACCCTGTTAGAGAGATCTTGTATTGACTGGCCTGATTGAGACAGAGTGCTCGACAACTGTGCGAAACATCTGCTCGAATCTCGTCCCCAGGGCGGAGACTTGCGAGCCAACCAGCTCGCCCACCTGTTGCATCACCACTGCTGAGAAAGCAGAGGGATCAAAGGTGCTAGGCCCTGCTACCTCCTACCGGCGTAGCCGGAGTGGAAGCGGTGGAGGCGGGAGAAGGCACTGGCTCGGCGGGAGCGCGAGCCTTCTCCTTAGAAGCCTTGCTTCTAGAGCTCTTTGAGTGAGAAGAGCTCGGCTTCGCTTTCACCGCGTCGGCGTAGGAAGTCGAAGACTTCCTAGCCGAAGAAGACGAAGACGACTTCCTAGAAGTTGTCTTGGCCAGGGTCTTCGGTTCTCTCTGTCCCTTCACCTTTGGGGGTACAGAGAGAGCGGGAGCAGCGGGTAGGGATCTCAGATCCCACAAAGCCTTGGAAAGAAGCACTCGATGAAGGGACAGGAGAAGATCCAGGAGCACCCAAGGAAAGACCTTGGGTGCCCGACACACCTACCTCAACCAACAAATCCTCTACCCCTACCGCCATGGGCTCGACGTTAAGGTCCAGGGCAGCGACGTCCGGGACCGACTCCTGGGAGGCTACGACCCCAAAGATTGCTGGAGGTCTTTGCTTGGATGGAGGCTATCAGAGGGGGCGCGGACAAGGGGTCAACGTAACCAGTCGACTTGCCCGCGGGGAAGATCTGGACGGCCAGCTTCTTATCAAGAATGTATGGCTGGCCTTTGGCGGCGTTCTTACCGAAGCCGCCACCCACGCTTTCAGGTAGCGAGGGCGACTTCCCTCACACCAGTAGCCTGAAAGAAAGGCGAGATTAGCTTCTAGTGGTGGAACGGGGTTAACAAACTTATGACTAAGAGTTGTTAGTAAATGATAAGGAAGCCTATAACGGACTTACCCCATCTCCCAGCTGACCGACTAGGTCGTAGCAGATGGCGCAGGCTTCTGGGTGCCAGACGATCATCTCATTGTATGACGTGGCACAGGGGGCGTGAGACCTGCACTCATCGTGTCCGCAGGGGTCGTACAACGTCGCGTTGCACGCTGGGACCTGACAGTTGGTAGCCTGTAAGTGGAAAGATACATGAGTACCAGGTAAACACTTACAGTCTAACAGATGCTCCGCTGGTGCCGGAGCGATAAAGTTAGATTAAACCAGAGCCCCGCCAAAATACGTGTGGTAACCAGGTTGGTTGTGTGCCCTAGGCTATAGCTCCGCTGATGGCGGGGACACAAAAGGAAACCAACCAGGAGTGGTGGTAATTGGAAACCACGACGGAAAATGGCGGGGATGGTAGACATAAATAATAACATTACACAATTCATTGAAAAATTAGGGATATCCTTAAAATAAAAATAATACAAACCTCTCTCCGCCCGTCTACTAGAAGAGTGCGCGGGTAAGAAGCAAGCTCCCTTCCGGTAGCGGGGGAGAGATGTAAGGATATAGTAGGCAAGCAACCGACCACTAGTAGTGACCACCCCGCCCGCTAGCGGAGCCAGTAATCTATAACCAAAGGTGCCCCGGCTGCGACGGAAGGCTCCTTCCGTTATAGTGAGGGAGGTGGCTGAGCAATGAGGGGGGGAGGAAGGTCTCGGCGTAACACGGCGGGAGTGAGAGAGGGGGGAGGGATGGCCTACTCCTCCCCGCCTCACCGACTACCCGCAGGAGTAACCCGGGACCTCATGAGTGGTCGCCCTATACCCCCCGCTGGGAGGAACCCCTGGCCACCTCAGAGAGGGAGAGAGAGAAGGCGACTGAGGTTGTCATGACAACCAAGGGGTCCCCCAGCACCTCCCTATATCAGAAAGGGAGGGCAGGGGCAGGGTAAGGTGCGATGGAACACGTGACCGCAAGTGGCCTAGGCCGCGAGCAACACAACCGTGAGAGGGCCACGTGAACCAGGCTGTACCAATACAAGGAACAAGCACCTAGGCTAGCCTAACCCCTAAATATAATAAATATATACATCGAAAAGATGGAAAAGACACTTTTAGTAAAAGAGAAAGAAGCCCAGGAGGAGGCAGACTGTTCCAAGAAACAGAAGCCTACTCGGAGCCAGCGATAGCCGATGAAGAGCAAGAGCCGGGATGCTGGGCCGGAATAATAATAATAGCCCTAAATACCAAACTAAGAGATATGGTAGGAGGGCTAAACTAGCTAAAACTCGATGTAAAAACAATGAACGTAAAATAGTAAGCCCATAAGTATAAGAAGTCCCAGTATGGAGGACCGGGAATTCTTAACGAGGCAGCATGGCGCCGCCACGAGACAACCGGGGAACCGTATATGACCTATTTAAGAGGAAAATACTGGTACCCGGAAGATAAAAATGCGGTAAAACATTACTTATGAGTTACTTAACTTAGCCGTGGCAATAGCAGAGCGTTCCATGGTAGATTAATGAGATAAATCCCGTAATAACACAGCACAAGGAAAAATGCGTCTTGACGCTAGCGCTAAAAATTAAGGATGTCCGCTAGGGGCGCTGCTGTCCGTGGCGTCCTCTAGTAGTAGTAGTAGCGGCTGCATCGCCCGTTGGTATCAGCTCTCTCTTGGGGGGATTCTGACTGGAAGTTCTAATTGGTGATTGTCTCGTGGTAGTGTTCCTCACTCGCCCCTATTATCATACCGACACTTCTTTTTAAGAGTGAGCGAGTCAGTTTTACTGACATTTTCTTAATTTTGTTTTTCTCTGGTAATTTTAGATTAATTTTACCTAGAAAGAATGATATTAAGGATCCTTTCATAGGCCGACACGAGCTGAGCCCAGAAAAAAATATATAAAAAATTCGACATTTGGTCAACTTTAACTTGTCCGAAATGGTTGAAAACTGCAATTGTGAGATAAAACTCTTACAGTATAGTAATATTCAATCATTTATCTTCATTTTGAAACAAATTGGAAGTCTCTAGAACAATATTTAGATTTATTATGAATTTTTGAAAAAAACATTTGTTTACGTCCGCACGTTACGAATTCATGCATCATTTTGTGATAATATTTTCTCTTTGTTGCTTTGATCGTTTTACAATGTGTTATATACCAAAATGATCGCAATTTAGTGTACAATACAACGAAAAAAAATTAACTCATTAGCTTTAACCGTTTTGCTCACAGTGCGATTTGAATACAATTATATATGAAATTTTGTTTTCAGGCTATCATATATCGCATTATTTATATATGATAATGATATTTTTTTTCATTTCTGATGGTTGCATACTAAACTTCAGGCAATGACAAAAAAAGGAGCCAAAAATGAACTCTTAATCTTGAAAACTAAGTGTGCTGTGATTTTTTGAAAAAAAATATTTTTTCCGCTTCGGCGCTCACTCCGAGACCGCCTTGGCATACGGGAGACAATTTTTATTATACCCCTTCGGCATAAGAGGGTTAATATAGTCTTTCCTTCCAGATGAAACACTAATCCGAGTTTCCCCTAACAGACGGATCCGGCCACCTACCACGAGGCTAGGGTAGCCCTCCGGAAGTGGGTTGTGGGGTTCGGCAATAATGCGCCGAAGGGCCAGCCTTATGTCTTGGACGCCAGACTTTGCTCCTTGATATTCTCAGGAGCCACAGCAACCACTGCGGTTCATACTGATATTGCCGAACCACTCATTGAAGCCATCCGTGTGGCGACGATGCCTGGACCTAATGAGCAGGAGGACCTGATGGAGGAGGTGGCGGCGATCAACATCAACACCGAGCCCATGGCCACGGATGAACAGGTAGGTGGGGAGGTAAGTGAGACGAGTCTCATACTTAGCCCTACTCCTTCTTCTTACTCTTCCTTCAGGGGATTCTCAAGGCCCACCCCTAAACAAGCAGGAGCGCTTTCTGTCACTCCCAAGTTAAGTCTGTAAGACCAAAGACTTTAAAGAAGGTCTCCAGACCAGCTCCGCCAGCGGCGAAGGAGTTGTCCTCGGCCCCCCAGCCGTCGACATTTTCTGGTCCATCACCTGCTGCCAGGAACACTTCCCCTCCTATGGGGACAGAAGCATTTCCGTCTGTTCCTAAGGCGGCAGAGCAGTCGTTTGATCCAGCTTTTACTAACCTTCTACTGTCGAAGGTTAGTGGCGTTATCAACCAGAGGCTTGAGGCTGCACGTCTCGCCTCGGCCCCGGACACCTCCGGCCAAGCTTTCTCGTCGTCGACGGAAAGAATTAGACCTGTGCAAGGAATGCTTTCCGGACTTCTCCACTCTGGAGCGCCGGCACTATCCATGATGGTGCCGGACGCATCAAAGCTTCCTGCCTTCGACAAGGAAAATCCGTGGAGACTGGCACTGCATGCCCTGTTCTCGGACGGGAAACTGACGATCGAAGGGTGTGGAACCCGGCCGATCGAGGACTTTGAACTCTTTCCGCCGGGGCTCCAGTTCCCCTTCCCCGGATTTGTGAGACTAGCCCAGCATGCCCTGGTTAGGATCGATAAAGTCCCCAAAGAAACAGTGATCTTTCCTAGGGAGAACGCCCAAGCTACTTGGGTCCGTTCCCTCTCCGATTGGGGCTGCGTCAACACGAGGTTGACACCACATAAGGGCAATTACACGATCTTCGTGACCCCAGACGGAATTCTGTCACCTTGCACTTCTAAGGTGGCGGAGTTAACGCTGCAAGCAGCAACGGAGGATAAGCCTATGCCAGTGTTAAGAGAAACAGAGGCTACCTCCCTCCTATTGCCCACCGGAATGGACTTATGGACGGACACTCTAGCCACGTTTACCACTGGTAAGCTTGACCCGGAGTGCGCCTCCGACCTCTTCTATGAGAAGCTGCCGAGAATTCCGGATCACTTAGTGAAGACAGAGTTCAAGGCTAAGACTAGGCTGGCAAGATCTATCAACTCCGTCACAGCGGCGGAGCTGGTAGCCTCCACCTATGAAGATGAGCGAGTCTTCAGAGTCCTGACGAAAGCGCTGCTGCAGACTTTCCAGGCCGACCTGTATGATTTTGCTGTAGCAAGAAGGGCTTGTAGGAAGCATGTACTGGCAGGTGCCTCAATTAAGCACGAGCCTAACAGGCTCATAAGATCATCTATTTGGGGAGACAACCTCTTCCCCAAGGAAGAGATTAATAATATCCTCCACGAGGCAGACAGAGCCAACCAGAGCCTAAGGGTCCGATGGGGTCTCCCCTTCAAGCGTCAGTTTGAAGGATCTGGACACCAGTCCAAATCCAAAAAGAAGGCGAGGAGGTACAACCCTTACCAGACGGCTCGACCACAAGCACTTATGCAAGCAGTGCCAGTTACGCAAATGGGCAAGCCTTCCACATCTAAGGCGGCTCCCCAACAGTTTGTCTTAGTACAAACCCCTTCAGCCCCTCAACCTTCTACCTCAACAGCTGTAGTCACGTACCCAGCCTTCAACCCAGCTTATGAAGCGAAAGATCTCTTTCGCTCATATAGCAGGCACGCCGGAAGTAGCCGGGCCAGAGGTGGTTCCCGGCTACGAAGCGGATCAAGAGGCAGGGGTTTCCGGGGAGGTAGAGGCACCAGACCTGCTCCCAACCCGTGAGGAACCTCAGGTAGGAGGGAGGTTGTATCTGTTCCGGGACCGATGGACCTTCAGTCCATGGGCCCACAGTATAGTCTCGAAAGGCCTGGGCTGGAAATGGGAGAAAGGGCCTCCCCCACCAGTCAGTTTCCATAAAAAACCACGGCGGACCTTATGGACTATACCAAAGATCTCCTCCAAAAAAGGGCCACAAAAAAGGTGAGGCGCCTAAGATTTCAGGGACGATTGTTCAGTGTCCCAAAGAAGGACTCAAACAAAAAGAGAGTGATTCTGGACTTGTCCCGTCTCAACTCTGACATTCACTGCGACAAGTTCCATATGCTAACGATCTCGCAGGCACGGACCTTACTTCCCCGTGGGGCCGTCACCACCTCTATAGATCTTACAGACGCCTACTATAACATTCCAATAGCCAGGAACTTTTCCCCGTACCTAGGCTTCAAACTAGGCAAACAGGCCTACTCCTTCAGGGTCATGCCCTTCGGGCTCAACATTGCACCCAGGGTATTCACCAAACTAGGGGAGACAATAGTTAAGGAACTGAGAAAGAGAGGCATCCTGCTAGTAGCCTACCTAGACGGCTGGCTGATTTGGGCAACCAGCATGGCAGAATGTCACAAGTCAACATCCAAAGTGCTGGAATTCCTGGAATTCCTAGGTTTCCAAATAAACAGGGAGAAATCCAGGTTGACCCTGGCTCCCCGCTTCCAATGGTTGGGGATCCAATGGGACCTGAACAAACACGAGCTATCTCTCCCGCCCAAGAAGGCCAAAGATATAGCAAAGGCTACAAAGCACTTTCTCAAAAACAAACGAGCCTCTCGGCAAGCCCAGGAGAGGATCCTAGGCTCTCTTCAGTTTGCGTCAGTTACAGACGTCCTGCTGAAAGCCAGACTGAAGGACATCAATCAAGTCTGGAGAACAAGAGCCAACAACAAACTCAGAGACAGGGTTTCGATAATTCCATCCATTCTAAAAAAAGAGACTCCGTCCATGGACGGAACGTCGGAACCTGTCCAAGTCAGTTCCTCTGCAGTTCCCTCCGCCATCACTAACCATCCACACAGACGCATCTCTGAGCGGTTGGGGAGGATATTCGCCGCTCAAAAAAGTACAAGGGACATGGTCAGAAACATTCCGTCGGTTCCATATCAACATCTTGGAAGCAATGGGAGTCTTCTTGACCCTAAAACTCTATCTCCGGCCAAGAAGGTCCACATACGGATAGTTTCGGACAGTCTCATAGTAGTACACTGTATAAACAGAATAGGCTCCAGGTCCAGCAAATTGAACCATGTACTGATAGCGATATCCTTGTTGGCGGAGAGGAACCACTGGCATCTGTCAGCAATTCATCTTGCAGGGGTAAGAAACGTTGTCGCAGACTCACTTTCCAGGACAACTCCGCTGGAATCGGAATGGTCCCTGGACAACAAATCGTTCAAGTGGATTGCAGATCAGATCCCAGATCTTCAGGTGAATCTCTTTGCCACGGAAGCCTATCACAAACTACAGTAGTACCTCGAGATACGAAATTAATCCGTTCCGAGGCGGCCTTCGTATAATGAGTTTTTCGTATCTTGGAACACATTTTACATGTAAAATGGCTAATCCGTTCCAAGCCCTCCAAAAACACCCCATTAAATTTCATAATGAAGCTAAATTGACCTATAAACAATGAAATACTACAACAATTTGGACCATTCAATACCTAAATTAAGAATAAAAATCCAAACCTGTAAATAAAGTGTATAATTAGTGTACAAGAAATATTATTACTGTAACGTAAAATGTTGAAGCTTACCTTTCAAGTGAGGCTATCTCCGAAAGTGGCGGCAGAGGAGGAGGAGGAGGACAAACGGCAGATAACGTACGTACACTTAACTTTACGAAAACACATAAAAAATTTAAGGAAAACTATAAAAATAAAATTTACAAAAAACATTAACAAAACTGTAACACTTAACTTACAAAAATCTAAAAATTACGTAAATTTTTTTTTCTTTTTAACTTTTTTTTTTTTACTTTTACGTAGGCTTTTTTTTTTTTTTTACAGAATTTCAACTTCATCACCACTTTCAACGTTCTGTTTTTTATCACTTGGTTCTTCCTTTTTGCTTTCTACTTTCAGTTTTTTATCACCTGGTTCTTCCTTTTTGCTTACTCCTGCTAATGCTGAAGGCCTCTTTAAAAAATAACTATCCAAGGAAGATTGTTTCTGCCTGCTTTTGACAATGTTCCTGAAACGACTCAGGCAAACGTTTGCACGATCGAACTGTCCGCAAGCATACCGACCTGTGTGAGCCGGCGGGGTGTCTTTTTCTATGAACGATTGCACTTTATGAAAAACGGCTAAGACCTCCTTACTTTCTGCCGTTGTCATAGGCTCCTCCTCTTCATCGCCGCTGCTGGAGAACTCCTCTTGAACGACGTTATGTTGCATGGCCTCCAACTCCTTCAGGTCATCCGTCGTAAGCTCCTCTTGGTGCTCCTCGAGAAGGCCGTTGATGTCGTCCTCGTCGACGACCAGCCCCATGGACTTGCCAAGTGCAACGATCTCGTCAAGATCTGGTTGCAAAACAGTTTCGGGATCGTCAACTGTTTCGGACTCAGCAGCACCAGCTTCGCCCACATCGAATCCCTCGAAGTCTCGGTTGGATACGGCATCAGGCCAGAGTTTCCTCCACGAGGAATTCAAGGTTCGCCTCGAAACCTCCTGCCAAGCTTGGTCGATGAGTCGGATGCATATGACGATGTCAAAATGCTCCTTCCAAAATTCACGCAAGGTGAGGTTTGTGGTATCAGTGATGTCGAAACATCTTTTGAAAAGATGTTTCGTGTACAACTTCTTAAAGTTGCTGGTCCATGGGCTGGAGGAGAGGGGTGGTGTTGGGCGGAAGAAAAAGAATCTTAACAAAGGAATACTCCGCTAGGATATCTTCCTCGAGGCCAGGAGGGTGGGGAGGGGCATTGTCCAACACCAGCAGACATTTCAGGGGGAGGCGCTTCTCTTGCAAAAAACTCTTCACAGTCGGGCTGAAAACCAGATTTACCCACTCGGTGAACAAAAGCCTCGTTACCCAGGCTTTTGCATTAGCCCTCCACATCACTGGAAGCTTCTCCTTAAGCACTTTGTGGGCCTTGAAGCCTCGAGGAGTCTCGGAGTGATACACCAGTAGGGGCTTCACCTTGCAATCCCCACTGGAGTTCGAACAAAGTGCGAGTGTAAGCCTGTCTTTCATAGGCTTATGTCCCGGTAGCTTCTTCTCTTCCTCCGTGATGTACGTCCGACGAGGCATTTTTTTCCATAAAAGGCCAGTCTCATCACAGTTGAAAACCTGCTGAGAACTGTAGCCTTCCTTGGTCATCATCTCGTCGAAAGTCTTCTTAAATGCTTCGGCCGCTTTCGTGTCCGAGCTGGCAGCCTCCCCATGACGCACCACCGAATGGATGCCAGTCCGTTTACGGAATTTCTCGAACCAGCCATGCGAAGCCTTGAACTCTGGGGTTTGCGTTGATGTCCCTTCCCCTCCGTCATCTTCCGCCTGCGCAATCAAATCGCCGAAAATAGCACTGGCCTTGTGAGCGATTGCGTCTCCGTTACTGTATCGCCAGCGATTTCTTTGTCTTTTATCCAGACGAGGAGCAGCCGTTCCATCTCGTCGTGCACATGGCTCTTCTTGCTGGACAAAATAGTGATGCCCTTCGATGGTGTAGTTGCTTTGATGGCATCCTTCTGTTTAAGGATGGTGCCTATTGTCGACGGATTACGGCCGTATTCCTTTGCGATCATACTCAATCGCATACCAGCTTTGTACTTCTTTATGATCTCCATCTTTGTCTCCAGAGACAGCATGCGCTTCTTTCCGTGAATTTCAACTTTCTTGGGACCCATGCCTACGTTAATTTACGTAAAGTTACACAAATACGTAATAATACAGTCTTCGCACAACACGATAATATGTACTGCAACGAAATCACTAACGAATTTACGTTACTAAACGAAATTGTTGGAGCGAATGAATGCCGAATGCGTACGGTACAGTTTCGGGTGCAAAGTGGTCGAGCTAAAGCACGCCAACACGTAGTACGTATGTATAGAAGATGCATGATGGGAGGGATGCTGTCCAATTAGAGAGAAGGATCTCATGGCTTGGCTAGCATCAGGAACCAATGGGAGAGCAGGAGGATGGTGGCGAGTCTACGATAACTAAGATGGCGGTGTGCGGCGCGAGTTTCAAAATTGTTATAAGGCGAATCTCGGACTTTCAGAAACCTTTCGTATCTTGAAAACTTTTCGTATGTAGAGCAGTAAAATTTTTCGTCTTTGCTTTCGTAACTTGGATTTTTCGTAAGTTGAGCCTTTCGTATCTCGAGGTACTACTGTACCTTGCTACGTGGCTCCCAACCTAGACACTCGAGCCTTCGCCACCGATGCGATGTCTCTAGATTGGAACAACTGGCGGAGGATTTACCTCTTTCCACCAGTGAACCTTCTGTTGAAAGTATTACACAAACTGAGATCCTTCAAAGGCCAGATAGCACTGGTGGCGCCCAACTGGCCGAAGAGCAACTGGTATCCACTCCTTATAGAACTGAAACTCAAACCGAAGCTGATCCCGTACCCAAAGCTGACACAGGTAGTACAAACTCAGACTGTGTCAGCTTCCTCAAGGATTCTGAATGCCCTAACTTTATGGACTTCATGAAGTTTGCGGCACAGAAGGATGCAAGCATAGATCCATTAAACATTCTATTTATAGAATCTGATAAGAGGGAGTCCACAATTAGACAATATGATTCAGCAGTAAAGAAACTAGCCAAGTTTCTAAAGGACTCGGACGTTCAAGAAATGACCACAAATTTGGCAATCTCTTTCTTTAGATCCCTATTTGAGAGAGGTCTAGCTGCCAGTACCATTACTACGGTAAAATCAGCCTTAAGAAGAATGTTCCAAATAGGCTTTAATATTAACCTATCGGATGCATACTTCTCCTCTATACCAAAGGCATGCGCCTGGTTAAGACCAGTAGACCGTCCTCCAACAGTTTCTTGGTTTCTAAATGACGTCCTTAAATTAGCTTCAGATTCAAATAATGACTCATGCTCTTATGCAACCCTGCTTAGAAAGACTGTTTTTAGTAGCTCTGGCATCAGGGGCCAGAATATCTGAACTATTGGCTCTCTCCAGAAACCCAGGCCATGTTGAGTTCCTCCCGTCAGGCGAAGTCCTGCTTTCACCAGACAAGCAGTTTCTAGCTAAAAACGAGGACACAGAATAGGTGGACACCTTGGAAAATTCTTCCTCTTACGGAAGATAAGTCACTGGGTCCTGTCCATACTCTTAAAACCTTTAAAGCCAGGACTTCTCAAACAACTTCAGGTCCTCTTTTTATTAGAGAGAAAGGAGGTACAATCACCTTAAAAGGTATCAGGCAACAAATACTTTACTTCATTAAACAAGCCAATCTGGATTCTGTTCCACATGTCCATGACATCCGGGCAGTTGCCACCTCTATTAACTACTTTCAAAATATGAACTTTGAGGACCTGAAGAAGTACACAGGTTGGAAATCTCCGGCAGTTTTTAAACGCCCCTATCTAAAGAAATTGGAGGCCCTTAAATTTCCAACAGTGGCGGCAGGAAGCATAGTCTTCCCTGAAGAACGGGGTTGACAACTCCCTTAAATTTCCTTTCTGTCAATTCTTTCCCTAACACTCTCTCCTACCTACCTCACTCGCTCGTACTCCCCACCATCCTCTTCTCCGGGCCGGGCTAGACTTGTCTATCCCGCCACCGGAGCTTGTAAATGGTGTTAATACTTACTTGGTAGTGCCACAGTAGCCTTAACAGATGTTCTATGCATAACTATATTTGTATTCAGATGCCTGTGGTATAATTTCATTTTATATTGTACTAATCTTAAGTAGGTTAAGCTTAACTTATTAGTCCTTAAGTAATACTGCTTAGAAAACTTCAGTATTAAATAATTTGCATTTAAACTTTACTCTGGGTTTTATTAACCCCCTTTTATTCAAAGGTATCTGTTTAGCTTGGATGGATTCTCTGTTATGTTTTCACCGGCAGACACAGGTCGAACCCAGAAAAGGGATTTTGACGAAGGAAAAATCTATTTCTGGGTGAGGACCTCTGTCGCCCGGTGAATCCAACCCTTTCCTTTTTTCCTTTTGGGCCTTCCCCACCCTGGTCAATCCAAGCTTGAAAGACTATTCCAGGAATGAGAAGAGTGCGTGGGTATTAGTAGTAGTAGCGAAAGGAGTTGGCGGTGGGGTTCGTTGTAACGGCTCCCACTGCAGAAGGGGATTTTGAAGGGAATCTTCTAAGTGGCAGAGGTCCTGTGAATTGTGGTTTCCACAACGCCCCTTTACTTATACCGACACCCTTCGGGGTGCTCCCGCTGAGGGTAGTAACTTCAGCATAACAGGCTAGCTTTTTCTCTGATATATCTAGAGTTTATTTATACTTGAAAAATGAGCTACAGGGATTTTTCACCGGGCGACACAGGTCCTCCCCCAGAAATAGATTTTTCCTTCGTCAAAATCCCTTTTATAGAGCATATATTGTATATTTCTACCACTATGAATGAGTCCTTTTGAAGGCATCTTAAAAATAATATAGAAGAACTCCATATAAATTTATATTGTTTCATTATTCATGGTTGTATATATATTTACAGGCAGCCAGTCGCCGGTTATTGGCAGGGGTTCCGTTCTTTAAGGGTGCTGATCAGCAAAGACCACCATTAACCAAAACTAGGCAATTTATGGCACTTATGGCACGAGGTTTTGGTTACTGGTGCCTCTGTTAGGTATGTTATGGCACTATAACTATTATCAGTGCCATATGGCACTGATAACTGGAACTTGGTGCGTTATGGCACCATAAATTGCCGATTTTAGTTCCATATAACTGGACTGCCATTAATTGGGGCTACCTGCATATATGAGGCGTCCAGAGGGAGGGGGCAACATCGCCAAATCAACGATTTTGAGCTAGTCCTAAAATATTATAGAGAAATCCATTTTCTATGATTTCCACATATTGGCCAAGCAATATCAACCCTTAAAACCACTGAACAGAGGGTTGGTAGTCCACAGGTTTTCATATGTATTTCTTGGTTTCATGTTCTCCCTTCTGCTCCCCCCTGCCTCCTCTGGGGGATCCCAAGTATTTTTATACCTCCATAGTGGACAGGAATATCAGCAGATAAGACTACCAAGCCCAGGATTTCCAGGTAGTACTGTGAGACGTAAATTTCAGCTCTGCCAGGGATTGTTTTGCCTTTTATCTGTATTTCATTTCCATTCTTCCATGGCAACTTTCTCCTCTTCTTTGTTCAGCTTCTCACTCCCCCAATTTTGGTTCAATGCTGTGATTAATACCCTTGTGATGCTAGTAAACATCCCCTAGTTAATTCAAGCAACGTAAGTCTTTTCTGTGTAAACTCCCAATCATTTCATGCCCCTTGAGTGGTTTGTAAATTTTTAGACTGAGAGAAAGTAGTAGTGTAATGTTCCCCAACGTGTTCCTCGCCTTAGTACTGATACTAGAATGCAATCTCTTTGCAGACAAACACTGTGCCTGATTGAGGGAGAAATTGGGAACCCTTTGGAATAAGTCTTGCATTAAAATAACCCGTTTGCGCAAAACTCTGATCTCCGTGTCTGGTTCATTTCCCAGCAACGTGTTTCTGGTGGATCGACAATCAACCACCTCATTAGTTCCTGGACCTACATAACTTAATATAAATATAGTTTATTTAAAACTAAAGTCCAGGGTTTGTGTGAATTCCTCCTTTTTCAGTAATATCAACCTTCTGTCATAATTTTTTTTTTTTTTTTTTGTGATCTCTCATCCCTCCATTCAAAGCCATTTTTAAGTGTTAGAGCACATTTTCCAGGAGGGAACGAGCAGTTCAGAACAATATCTTAGTTTTACCAGACCACTGAGCTGATTAACAGCTCTTCTAGGGCTGGTCCAAAGGATTAGATACTTTTACGTGGCTAGGAACCAATTGGTTACTTAGCAACGGGACCTACAGCTTATTGTGGGGTCTGAACCACACCGAGCAATGAATTTCTATCACCAGAAATAAATTCCTCTAATTCCTTGTTGACCGAGTGGGGAATCGAACTCGGACCCTGAGATTGGTAGACCAGATAGTAGTTACTGCCTAACCACCTTGTTCACGAATTTAACGGTCGTATTCCAGTCTACACTAAAAATAATTCCTAATATAAAGGACCGATGGTTTGTGTATCGTGTAGGAACAATTATATATTATTATTATTATATTATTATTACTGTAGACACCCTGTATTCGCAGGGGATGGGTACCAGACCCACCCGCAAATAGCTAAATTCCGCCAATACTTAAAAACCCCTCTAAAGACTCTTAGAAATGCCTATTTTGATAGTTATAACACAAGAAAAACACCCTATAAATGTTTATACCTGAGTACTTTAATAGTTTTATCAGAAAAAGTGCATTTTGTAATAAAAATTATATAAAACCCAGTAATTTTGAATATTTCTCAGTGGAAAATATCACAAATAGGCAAATTACCTGTGAATAATGGGTATATGCGATCCATAGAAAAATCTGCGAACAGGCAAGTCTATGAATCGAGAGTCCGCGAATAGCGGGGATCAACTATTATTGTTAGTACCATTATTATTATCGGGAGAAGTTGTCCTTAATTAAAAGAGTGAAATGGAAAGGTTATTTTATTTCTTTAAAATGCTATCACATACAAACTGTAATTACAGTTATATTATCATTATGATTATTTAACCTTATTATTATTGAAAATATTAATAAGCATAGTACATACATTACCATAAAAATACTCTCATCTTACTGAGAGAGAGAGAGAGAGAGAGAGAGAGAGAGAGAGAGAGAGAGAGAGAGAGAGAGAGAGAGAGAGAGAGAGAGAGAGAGAGAGAAACCACAATTTTTGAAACTAAATTGTATTTTTCCTAACTATACAAACCTGAGGTCCTTTACATAAGGAATTACGTTCAGCGTAGCTGGAATTATAGCCGTTAAATTCTTGAACCAGGTGGTTAGGCAGTAACTACCATGTGGCAGGCAGGTAGGGCCACCTGCCCGGATGTAAACACTCCACTTTGCCTTTCAGCCCAGGTTTAGATTGAGGGGTGGCATGAGGGGCATAAATGTAAAGGACCTCAGGTTTGTATAGTTAGGAAAAATACAATTTACTTTCAAAAATTGTGATTTGTTCCTACACAATATACAAACCCTTGGTCCTTTACATGAGGAAGACTCACTGATTGGTGGGAGGAATGTGAGTAACCCTCTAGAACTGACTGGAGTTCTGCACACCTGGGCTATTCCTCCTGGTCGTAAGAGCGAGGAGGAGTGCACTGCCCCTGACAACTTGATCGGAGTATAGGAGCTGCATGATCAAGAGTCAGACTACTGGGCCTTTTCAAAATGAGTGAGGAATCGTAACTCATCCGAAAATGGGCTGGGAAGAATATTTAGAGTTGGAGGCATTAATGCAAAATTCTGGAAAGGGTTTGCTTTATTGCCAGTCTCCTTCCCCCCCTTGCTAGATTAAATAGCGGGATTGCTTCTATGATTCTGATAAGAAACATAGAAAGGAAGCTCTATATGTAAGCTTACCGCATCAATCACCCGACCAGCCAATGTCCTATCCTCAACCTGAAGGAAGAGGAGTGGAAGGACCAGATGGGGAAGGTGGAGAGGCCAGTCACTCTTGCATCCTTCTTACCTCTAGAACTGCACACCATAAGAGAGATGCAACTTGTCCACTTGAAGGAGCCAAGTAAGCAAACACAACCTGCAAGCATCCACCACTGGTCCAAGGAAAGGAGGTTCCAAGGACCTGTGGGCAGACCCGAAGGAAGAAAGATATAAATATTGTCGCAATGAGACCTCATCTACCTTCCTGTCTGACATATTCTTCGGAGTGATGAAATGTACCCATCCACTGAACTCGTAAGACTAAGAAAGACGTGTCATCGGACACTTCTACAATGGCAGTCCGCAGCGGATAAAGACACTGACACTCCATGATGGGTGTCGATCCTTTGTGGGCACAGCAATATGCCAATAGGACAAAGTAATGACTGATCTGGATCAACCAATACAAAGTCCACCATGTAGCTCATGATGGACTCAGACTCTTCAACAGATCCCGATTGACTGCGCTCAGTACGCTGTCATGCATCCGAGACGTAGTCACAACATGACACCTGCCTTTTGAAGGGTTATGCTGAGAACAATCATACAAATCGTCTATCTTGATTGCCACCGATGTTGGGAGACGAGATGATGTTTCTCTCAAGGCATGCGCACATCAGACAATAGTCAAATGCCTTCTAGAGACTGAGGTCCCTGTGATGGCAAGACAGAAGTGTCTCATCAGTAGTTGAATCTCAACTAAGGAGAAACAATACTATATTACTAGTGAATGACTAAGGTGAATGCGGACCTACGTCTTCACAGTTGAATAGAGAGAAGTAAACTCTCAAGATTACTGATCATAGAAAATGTCCAGTCAATGACACCAACCAGTAAAGACGGCTTTGATCCCTGTTGTTTTACAGAGGACTGAAAAAGCTAATCTGCTATTTCATTGCTGTTCGGTGAGAAAGTCGAAGTTTGCAATGAAAGCAGAGCGTTTTTCAGTAATGAAAACACAGGGATTGTACTGCCTGAAGAACCGCTTCTTGTGGGTTGGATAAGGGAGGATGTTTCTATTTATTTGGAAGCAGAGCTAGCAGGGCGGGGAACAGACGAAGTCTTCCGATATTCATTTACAATTTGGGGTGAACAAAGAATAATTGAACACCTTACAAATTACGAAATGTATATTAGAAGGCAAACTCAGATTGTCTGAAGAATATCATTCTGCTGCCACTGTGATGAAGCTGAAGACTAGGCTAGACTTCTGTTACTGTGGGGTAAACAGAAAGATGATAACGAGTCTAGTGAGATATATCTCTATCTGAAATTATTGCAACGGAAAAATGTGATGCAGGAGGGATGGGCATACACATATGCGAGAATTCCAGCCAACCAAAGACCTAAGTCTCTGATTGCCGGGCAGAGATTCGAATTGGTAGTCAATCCTCGATAAAGGAGAAATAATACCAAACCGCAATATCTCGGAAAAGCAAGCAGTACTGACTGAGGCAGTGCTATACACCGCCTGCTCAATTTGTTGTCATCCTGAGTTGCCTGGTATTCCATTCCATGAAGGAATGCATTCGGCTAGAACCATCAAGTGCAAAAAAGATATGCTAAAGCATTTGCATTTTAACCAAAATGGGAGGGAAGAAAACCCTCCTATTCGGTGATACTGCAAATGCTGTTGGTAAACAATACCACTAGTTATCTCAATGTCAAAACTGGTAACTCTGGGGAGGCCTGAAAGGCCGTCCCATGTTCCAGGTCAATTAAGAGAAGATACTATTTGTCTCAGTCACATACCAGAAGAGTTAACTTACAGTTATGTGCCTACTACTCAGACAATGCAACTGATAACAGAAGCATGTTGCGAGAGAAATATACGTAGTATATTTGTAGGTTCCTGTACATTGCACTCCAGCCTAATTCTCCTTCATTCGAGGAACAAGAATAAGGACTGGAAGCAGACCTTCATTCTCTAATAAAGAGAGCGAAGGTGAAGTTTTCCCAAAGGGAGACTTCTATGGCGATAACAGGATATCGAGTACGACTAGTTCAATCCGAACTGGACGTTCCCAAATCAGTAGCACTGGAGAGGCATTCAAACCTCTTGGCGCTATCCATCCTGAACAGATTGACATAGGTTCGGTAAGATCTTAGGATTGAACCAAAAACAGTTTCTCGGGTTCGAATTCCAAGGAGTAGACTCCACAGAATTCCTCTTATTAGTTCATTCTGGTATAACCAGGAGTAAAGGAAAAAAAAGAGAGGAGCATTGACTGTTATTGCCCGCTCTTCTCGAGTCGCCAGCTCCCCCATGATCTCCTCTAACCACATGAGCGTACAACCTGTCCAGTCCTAAGACCGAACCAGGCACATAGGCTCTCGTGGCTGGACCGAGAGAAGCGCACTCCTCATTCGTTCCTCCCGGTGTATCCCGCCGAGGAGGTTGAAGGGACAGGTGAGGCAGATCTGATGCTCCCACTCTGTCTACCGGCAGAACCTGTGGACAGAGAGGGCTGGAGGCGATCACCAACCCACGGTGATGATACGTCTGTAGGTCTAGACCGGCGGTCTCCCTATGGAGAAGCGCTTGTCCAAGGACAGTAGCGTCGATCTTTTGCGTCAGGGGAGCTGCTACCAGCTGCTCGGACCGTCTGATCACGCTGGTGTGATTGACGGTCGGGTGATGGGTAATGCAGTGAGACCGAGCACCGCCTTCACGGCGCATCACAGTCCCAGAAGCGGCCGAAGCTGCTCCCAGGGACCTGGGGGACCTCCTCCCAGTCTTGCCTTGTGAATGGTCCGATGGGGCCATCACACCAACCCTGGGTACTGAACGATCGTTACAAGAATGATCACCGGTCAGGTGAGACTCTTACCATCCTTCCGCCCCGTGCCGGAGTCCTGGCGGTGAACATGCTCAGCAGCCTGGATTCTGGCTGCACGGTCACCAGCAAGTGACCATACACTAGGAGACGCTTGCTGGGGAGCACCCAAGATGGTTCCCGCTCCTGAGGTGGAACCTCCAGAGCTGGGAGCAGAGGTACCAGCTACCTGTAGCTGGTACCTCTACGGTCCCCGTCTCGCTCTTCCCTGACGAAGGAGAGACGGTTCCCATTCCCAGAGGAACGGGAGGACCAGCGGAAGGCCTACCTGTCTCACCAGGACGATGAGACAGACCCTTAGAAATCTCTGTGAGAGACTTCTTAAGGCTGGGGAGCCTTGGAAGGAGAAGTGAAGGAGGCGGCAGAAGACGAAGAATATGATGACGACACCCTCCTCTTCTTCTTGGACTACTTCTTCGCCAACTTCCTCAGGACAGCAGAAAGGTCTCCCATCCAGGATGGGCTGCAGCGGCTGCCAAAGTAAAGCAGGCCGCAGCGCGACCTGGGAAAGAGGACCTGACGGAGCAGCACCACTTCCAAGGGCAATATCATCAGGAATACCCGTTGCCTGAGTGTTTGGAACTCTCAGAAAACCAAATCACTCTGCGAACGCTAGAAATTCCAAGGAATTTAATGACTTAGCGAGACTCCCAACTTTCGTAATAACAATTACCGGGAATGTCTGTCTCAACAATGTGTTTGGAAATTACAGAAAAACCATAACACCCTGAAAATGCCAGAAATTCCAAGGAATTCGAGCCCGGCAAGACTCCTGGTTATCGTTGTAACAATTATCAGGAATTCGCGTCTCGCCAAAGTGTTTGCGGATCATAGAAGACCATAACACTCAGAGAGTGCTAGAAATTCCAAAGAATTCTAAGCACTCTGCGAAACCCCCGAATTTCATCATACAATCATTGGGTAGGGGCCCTCCTCGATTCCCATAGAAATCGAGGAAGAACGGCCATATAAGATCCTTCCTCAAAGACGTGGACGTATGTCTGATAGGACCCGAAGGTCCCTCCAGGAACGTAGTGTCCCAACGCTGAATCCTATGGAGAGCACTCTGCAGGATCCCTCCCATTTACCTCGTCGCTCCCGGTGTAGCCATAGGAAGTAGAGGGATTGGGGGAGGAAGACTGGACGCTCTCGCTCGCCTTGCTAGCGGAACTAGCAGGAGAAGCAAGTCACAGGCAGCCATCAACCTGCGGTGATGGCCACTCTGCGACTCTAGGAAAGCGTTACCGTCTGGAGAAAACGCTTTCCCGAGGAGAGTTATGCAACTCTCGTACAGCAGGCAAAACGTCTGCTGCCACCGAGACCAGTTGGTCATTCGAACGTCACCGTCGTCTGGGTGGGGCTGAGCATGCACCTGAGAGGAGAGAGCCGACACCCTCCTCCGACATGTCCCAGTCCATGTCGAGGCCGAAACCTCTCAAGAGGACCGAAAGGGGCAGCCCACACCGGTCTCTGAATGCACGGTCCAGCAGGACCGTCATGTGAACCACGGTGATGGTCGCTCCACAAGTCTAGGAAAGCATCATCGTCTGAAGAGAACGCTTTCCTGAGGAGGGTTACGAAACTAGTATGGCAGGCAAAGCGTCTGCCACCACCAAGACCGGTTGGTCGCACGAACGTGACCGTCGTCTAGGTGGGGCTGAGGGTGCACCTGACTGGAGAGAGCCGATAACTTCCTCTGATTCGTCCAAGTTCTCGTCGAGGCCAAAACCTCTCCAGAGGACCGGATGGGGGGCCTCCCCAGTCTCTGCGTGCACGGTCCCGCAGGACAGTCACGTCAACCCTGGGAACACGAGAGCATTCAACAACAAGGCACGAGTCACCTGAGCAACTCGCTCCTTTCTTCCACCCCGTGCCCGACGGTGAGTGGACTCAGCGTCACCGACTCTGGATGCATGTGAATCCCAAGATTTACGTGCACTCGGGGACTCACAAACAAGCGCCCGACACGGAACTAGTCTTAGGGGCAGAACCTCTAGGACTAGCAGCAGAAGTGCGAACCGAAGTTTGCTCTTCTACGGCTCCCAACATGCTAGGCCCTGGGGACAGCGTGACGGTTCCTGCTCCTATGGGAATGGGAGAGCCAGCAGAAGACCCAACTGCCTCCTCAGTTTGAGGAGGCAGACCCTTAGAAGTCCCGTGACGAGACTTCTTAGGGGGGAGACTACCTTCTCCTTCTACGCCAGGGAGCCTTAGGAGTCGAAGGGGTGGAGACTGTTGAAAACATGATGATCTCGAAGAGGAGGATGACGACACTTGAGGAACTCTCTGCCTCTTCGATTTCTCCACATTCTGCGAGACTTCTTCTACAGGATGAAGTATATTTAACATCAGGAATAGTTAATCATCACAGGGCAGCGGCAAAAGCTTTGTCCAGTGACCTAACTCCAGGATAGCAGTGGTAAATGAATATGATTTCCAGAAGGGGATCAGTACACCCACTCAAGGACAAATATCGCAGCATGCTACGAGTCAAAGGTACAATTCCAAGGTTAGGATAACCAACACGAAGAGCTATCCAACCATATACTGCTGTAATCACAATCACCATTGTTAGTCTGTAAAATAAAGAAAATATGATTTAAAGTAATAAGGATACTCCTCTTGCATCCAAGGGCAACGCCCTCCGAAATGAGAGATCCCCCAAACACCAACACCACATGCTCCCTCTTCTACCTTCATCCAATAGCTGGCGAAAGGATTTAGGAGAAGAGGAATTACCAGAAAAAAAACGAAGGACAAACCTCTGAAGTTCCCCTCGGTAATTCCCAAAGCGTAAGTGTATATTTCAGATGAATACATGTCTCGTCCTCACATTAAAGGGCGAAAGTATATAATAATAAAAATGTTGACAAACATCTTTATTATTACCGACCCTTAACACAAAGTAGAAAAGTGGCTATCAAGACTATCAAAAAAAGTGAGTTTGCATATTAATTATTAAATTTCACAAAAAATGGGTTTGCATATTAATTATTAAATTCAATCAATTATCAATATCAAACACATTACATAAATATTTACTCAAAAAATAAAAAATGAGAGATCCCACCAAGAAAATAATCAACGGCCAGTCAGCAAGAGCTCACAAAAACACGTCTTCATCGGAAGACGGCTGAAAGAAAAGTGAAGTACACATTGTTTTGTCGGACACAATGGCGAATCGGTTAAGTACCAACACCAGTAAGCTGGGGTCTGTTAAGTTAGGTGTCAGTGTATAAGGAATGAAAATAACAATGGAAATAGGCAGTCCCTGGTTATCAATGATCCAGTTTCATGGCGCTTGTCTAGTGCCATAAAATTGGCGATTTATGGTGCCATAAAGAGGCCAAGTTCTGGTTATCGGTGCTGTAAATCACCGAGTTTCGATTAAATGGAGGTTTCCACTCATCAACACATCCCTGGGAACGGAACCCATGCTGATAACAGGGGACTGCCTGTACTATTAACCCCTTAAAATAAATGGCAGAAATCTGGGAAGTTGTGAGATGGTAACAGATTCACAAACAACACAATAGTGTGCAAGTTGGCTGTTTGGGCACTCATAAACTGATTACTGTTCTTTTTATTTTTCACAGACGTGCGAACGCAAATGCAACATTTCGAATCCTTGAGAAACCCTGCAAAACTGTGTAATTTTTTTGAGGGGGTTAAAGTATAAGTAATGGTTTTCTTGAGAGAATTTTTTCACTTGCAGGAAAATACTTATATCTAAACCATTAAATTATACAGTATAAAGTAAAAAATCATATTAATATTACCCTGCACGTGTGGTGTTCCTTGACTTAGCTCGCATAATAATTGTGAAGAGGCAACAAACAACAAGACCAAGACCCACTATGCAAGCTAATGTCATAATAATAGTTGTGGTTGCTGAAAACATTGGAAGCTGTGACACTGCAGCATCTGTAATTGTAATTGAAAAGAAAAGACTGTTAAAACCACTGGATCTTCTAAATACACTTTGTTTTTACCCTATTACACAAAATAGTACCTATACATAAGTGTGATGGTGTGCTTTTTTTAACCTTCTACAGCAAACCTAATGCAGTAGTATATACAGACAGCCCCTGGTACTTGTGCAACTTGAAGTTATTTTGTTTTAAGTCTTTTATATTTGTGCATTTTCTTTCATAAGTCTTTTTCCCAATTTGCTCTTAATACTTTTATAGTATTTAGATATTTTTGGAAATATCAACATTTACATAAAAGAATCAGGGGCAATCTATATTCAACCTCATAAGAAGTATCACATTTGCTGGTACTATACAAGATGCACTGCTGATTCAGGGAGCATATTTGAGAAAAAATAGATGCACCCCTCTTTCCTATGATCTTAGGAACCTTCCCTACTTCTATGCACCCCTCTTTCCCATGATCTTAGGAACCTTCCCACTTCTAACCTACAATTTGAATATCATTGCACAGAAAAAACAGCGATAGGTGTATTTTCATGCATGGTGGTCTGCCCTCCACATAATGGTCTTTGCCTAACTTGGCCATTAGTGTAAGCTTAGCCTACCAACTCTCCTCTTATTCTCTCTGTAACTGCTTAATTCCGATACAAAATTTTAACCTTACTAAAGATATTTTACAACAATAATCAAACTAAAGATATTCTAAAGCTTTATTTAATCTAAATATTTTACATCAATAACCATACTAAAGATATTTAGGTGGTATGGTATATGAGAGATCTATCATTACAGTATCAAAATATACATCATAGATACCCGAACTTATGAAACTGCAAACTTGTGCAAATGATTGAACATCTATTTAATTAGCCTAAAAAAAATTTTTTTTCTCCAACACACTTAAGCCTGTTCATGGTATTTTACCATCATTTACGTGGTATGGTACATGAAAACTGAAGTTACTGTTAAACCATCCAAAACACATTTTCTAATTAACCTTGAGACTACCAAACTAATGGCTATTAACTTTAAATAGACATGTCTGTTAACCAGAAACAGACAATGTCTGTTACCCTAAAACAGACATAATGTCTGTTAGCCTAAAATAGATACACTGTCTGCTAACAAAAACAAACAATGTCTTTTAATCTAAAATAAACAATGTCTGCCAACCTAAAACAATGTCTTTTAATCTAAAAGTGACATAATCGTAACGTTTGTTAACCTAAAATATAATCTCTCTCTCCTAAAATAGAATTACAAAATAGAGGTGCAAATAAAACAATGGGTAGAATGAATAAATCTGGAATTCCAACAGACTCAAACTACAAACAAAATTAAGATCATACATAAGTCAAGTATGATCTGTATTACAGTAGTACAGATATGAATCATGGTATGGCAATAAAACTAAATCTAAAAGTTTTTTAAGAATAAAGCTTTGCGAAGGAGATTTAGAGCCAGATGACTGGATAGTTAGAAATTATACCATAAGGGGAATTACATTAGTTCCATGTGCAGATGAGAAAATGATGGAAGGGAGATGTAGATAGCTTGGAGATGTCCTTTGCACAACTCATAGGAGAATAGTATGTGACAATGCCTGCTGGGCTCCTGTGGGCACCATTAGAATTTGAAGACCCAGACCTACTAGGATGAGAATTATGAGAAGGGATGCTGGAGATGAGTAAGAGGTTTGTGGAAGATAAAGTACAGGAAAAACACTCATGGTGGAATTTCACAGAGGCCCTTCATGTCGTGCAGCAATGAAGGCCATGAAGATGATATTACAGAGGAAATTATAAAGTACAGCAGTAGGGTAAGTATAAGTACATTTCTGGGCTCAGCTCGTGTCGGCCTATGAAAGTATCCTTAATATCATTCTTTCTAGGTAAAATTAGCCTAAAATTACCAGAGAAAAACAAAATTAAGAAAATGTCAGTAAAACTGACTCGCTCACTCTTAAAAAGAAGTGTCGGTATGATATAGGGGCGAGTGTGGAACACTACCACGAGACAGACACCAATTAGAACTTCCTATCAGAATCCCCCCAAGAGAGAGCTGATACTAACGGGCGATGCAGCCTCTACTACTACTACTAGAGGACGCCACGGACAGCAGCGCCCCTAGCGGACATCCTTAAATTTTAGCGCTAGCAACAAGTCGCCATTTTTCTTGTGCTGTGCCTTTTTGGGATTTTTCCTTGTAATCCACGATGGAACGCTCTGCAATTGCCACGGCTAAGTTAAGTAACTCATAAGTAATATTTTACCACAGTTTTATCTTCCGGGTACCAGTATTTTCCTCTTAATAGGTCATATACGGTTCCCCGGTTGTCTCGTGGCGGCCATGCTGCCTCGTAAGAATTCCCGGTCCTCCATACTGGGACTTCTTATTCTTATGGGCTTACTTTATCACATTCATTGTTTTACATCGAGTTTTAGATAGTTTAGCCCTCCTACCATTCTCTTAGCTTGGTATTTAGGGCTATTATTTTATTCTGTCCCAGCATCCCGGCTCTTGCTCTACATCGGCTATCGCTGGCTCCGAGTAGGCCTCTGTTTCTTGGAACAGTCTGCCTCCTCCTGGGCTTCTTTCTCTTTTACTAAAAGTGTCTCTTCCGCCTTTTTCGATGTATATATTTATTTTATTTAGGGTGTTAGGCTAGCCTAGGTGCTTGTTCCTTGTATTGGTACAGCTTGGTTCACGTGGCCCTCTCACGGTTGTGTTGCTCGCGGCCTAGGCCACTTGCGGTCACGTGTTCCTTAGCACCTTACCCTGCCCCTACCCTCCCTTTCTGGTATAGGGAGGAGCTGGGGGACCCCTTGGTTGTTATAACAACCTCAGTCGCCTTCTCTCTTCCTCTCGGAGGTGACCAAGGGTTCCTTCCAGCGGGGGGTATAGGGCGACCACTCATGAGGTACCGGGTCTCCATGCGGGTAGTTGGTGAGGCGGGGAGGAGTAGGCCATCCCTCCCCCCCTTTTTCTCGCTCCCGCCGTGTTTCGCCGAGACCTTCCTCCCCCCCTCCCCAGTTGCTTAGCCACCTCCCTTGCTATACGAAAGGAGCCTTCCGTCGCAGCCGGGGCACCTTTGTTTATAGGTTACTGGCTCCGCTAGCGGGCGGGGTGGGTACTACGAGTGGTCGGTTGCTTGCCTACTATATCCTTATATCTCTCCCCCGCTACCGGAAGGGAGCTTACTCCTTACCTACGCACTCTTCTAGTAGACGGGCGGAGAGAGGTTGTTTTATTATTTTTATTTTAAGGATATACCCTAATTGTACGTTATTTTGCAATGAATTGTGTATTATTATTATTTTATCAACCATCCCCGCCTTTTTCCGTCGTGGTTTCCATTACCACCACTCCTGGTTGGTTGTCTTTTGTGCCTCCGCCATCAGCGGAGCCATAGCCTAGATACCAACCTAGTTACCACACGTATTTTGGCGGGGCTCTGGTTTATCTAACTTTATCGCTCCGGCACCAGCGGAGCATATGTTAGGCTGCAAGTGTTTCTTGGTACTCATGTACTTTTTCACTTACAGGCTACCAACTGCCAGGTCCTAGGGTGTAACGCGACGCTGTTCGACCCCTGTGGACATGATGAGTGCAGGTCTCACGCCCCCTGTGCCACGTCGTTCAACGAGACGATCGTCTGGCACCATGAAGCCTGCGCCATATGCTACGACCTGGTCGGTCAGCTGGGAGATGGGGTAAGTCCACTATAGGCTTAATTATCATTTTACTAACAACTTCTAGTCATAAGTTTGTTAACCCCGTTCCACCATTGGCAGCTAATCTCACCTTTCTTTCAGGCTACCGGTGTGAGGGAAGTCGCCCTCGCCACCCTGAAAGCGTGGGTGGGCGGCTTCGGGAAGAACGCCGCCAAGGGCCAGCCCTACATTTTGGACAGGAAGCTGGCCGTCCAGATCTTCCCCGCGGGCAAGTCGACGGGTTATGTTGACCCCTTGTCCGCTGCCCCGCTGATAGCCTCCATCCAGCAAGACCTCCAGCAATCATTTGGGGTCGTAGCCTCCCAGGAGTCGGTCCCGGACGTCGCTGCCTTGGACCTTAACCTTGAACCTATGGCGGTAGGGGGGGAGGATTTGTTGGTTGAGGTAGGTATGTCGAGCGCCCAAGGTCTTTCCTTGGGTGCTCCTGGATCTTCTCCTGTCCCCTCTTCTTCCGCTTCTTTCCAAGGCTTTACGGGATCTGAGATCCCTATTCGCCCTCCCGCTCTCTCTGTACCTCCTAAGGAGAAGGGAAAGAGAGAACCGAAGACTCTAGCCAAGACGACTTCTAAGAAGTCGTCTTCGTCTTCTTCGGCTAGGAAGTCGTCGACTTCCTATGCCGATGCGGTGAAGGCAAAGCCGAGCTCTTCTCAATCAAAGAGCTCCAGAAGCAAGGCTTCGAAGGAGAAGGCTCGCGCTCCCGCCGAGTCACTGCCTTCTCCCGCCTCCACCGCTTCCACTCCGGCTACGCCGGTAGCGGTGGCAGGCACTAGCACCTTTGATCCCTCTACTTTCTCAGCAGGGGTGATGGAACAGGTGGGCGTGCTGGTAGGCTCGCAAATCTCCGCACTAGGGACACGGTTCGAGCAGATGTTTGCGCAGTTATCAAACAGTCTGTCTCAATCTGGACAGTCAATCCAGGATCTCTCTAACAGAATGAGAGAAAATGAGGACCGAGTAGCTGGGCTAGCTCAGGTTCCTCCCCCAGTCTCCCCAGCATCTAGCACGGGGATTCTTCAACTCCCGCCATATGACTCCTTGCCAGCTTTCTCTATGGAGAACCCATGGAGAGTAGCTGCCTACGCTCCGTTCAAAGATGGAATGATCTCTATCTCGGAGTGTGGAACTCGAAGGATTGAGGACTTCGAGTTTTACCCTCCGGGTCTGACGCAGCCTTTCATCGGATATGCTAGGCTGACGCCAACGGCTCTGACGAGGGAAGACAAGATCTCGAAGGAGTCGGTCCTATACAGTAGAGATCACGCTCAGCGGGAATGGGTTCACTGCCTTGAGGACTGGGAGTGTACAAACACGAAACTCCAGGCCTACAAGAGTCCCTTCACTATTTTCGCGACGGAAGAGGAGGTTTCTCTTCCGTTCGCCACGAAATTAGTGGAGAAATCCCTTCAGGCAGTCCTCAAGGATGAGCCCATCCCACAGTTGAGGGAGGCGGAGTCTACTTCTCCGCTCTTCCCGGCCTTCGGAGAATTGTGGGAGAACTTGCCAGCTACGTTCACGCTTGGTAAGCTCAAACCGGACTGCGCCATGGACCAGTTCGGCGAGAAATTACCTAGGCTGCCGGATTCCCTAATCCAGGCAGAGTTTGATGCGCGAACTAGGTTTGGCAGGTCCCTCAATTCCCTCATAATCACGGAAATGGCTGCCCTCTCTTACGCTACGGAACCACTGTTCAAGATTCTGGCGAAATCTCAGTTTCAGACGGTTCTAACGGACGCTTTTGACTTCTTCCAGGCTAGGAGGAACTGCCGGAAGCATGTCTTACAAGAATGCACCATCAGGCATGAGCCTAATAGACTCTTGGCCGCCAGCATGTGGGGAGCGGATCTCTTCCCAGAGTCCGCGGTGAACGAGGTACACCACGAAGCTGCTAGACTCAACCAGAGCCTTAGAGCTAGGTGGGGTATTTCCTCAAAGAGGAAACAGGAATCCGTTCCCACTGCTGGCAAGAAACCAAAGAAGGCTGGTAAGAGGTTCCAGCCATACAAAAAACTCCAGCAACAGCAGCAATTTGTGCAGGCGGTCCCGGTTACCCAACAGGGACAACCTGCCAGCTCGAAGCAGAACCAGCCTATCCTCCTGTTGCCCCCGCAATCTCAGCCATCCACTTCCTACGCTATCTCGCCGGCCTTCAACCCTACTTATGAGACTCAAGGCTACACTCAGCCGAGAGGTAGGGCGAGAGGTTACTTTCGTCAGCGTGGCGCAGGAAGGGGTACGAGGAGCAGGCAGTTCAGAGGAGGGCGTGGTGGCCAACCCGCCCATCAACAATGAGGCTCCCCAGGTAGGAGGGAGGCTGTTCCTCTTCCGCCACAGGTGGGGGTTCAGCAATTGGGCACAGAGCATAGTGTCCAAAGGATTAGGCTGGAGTTGGATCAAAGATCCTCCTCCAATCAAATCATTTCATCAGTTGCCGTCAAAGGAATTGACAGATTACGCGGAAGAACTCCTTCAGAAAGGAGCTATTGCGAGAGTCAAACATCTAAAATTTCAAGGTCGCTTATTCAGCGTGCCAAAGAAAGGCTCAACAAAAAGAAGGGTAATCTTAGACTTGTCAAAGCTAAACTCTTTCATTCGCTGCGACAAGTTCAAGATGCTTACCCTCTCGCAAGTAAGGACCTTACTTCCGCGTGGAGCCGTCACATGCTCCATCGATCTTACAGACGCATACTATCATATCCCTATAGCCAGGCACTTCCGCCCATTCCTAGGATTCAGGCTAGGAAATCAAACATTCTCATTCAAAGTGATGCCCTTCGGTCTGAATGTAGCCCCCAGGGTATTCACAAAGATAGCAGAAGTGGTTGTACAACAATTGAGAGCTCAGGGAATCATGGTAGCAGCATACCTCGACGATTGGTTGATCTGGGCACCAACAGTCGAGGAATGTCTCAAAGCCACCCAAAAGGTAGTTCACTTTCTGGAACATCTGGGGTTCCAGATAAACAAAACGAAATCCAGACTTACTCCGGAATCTCGTTTTCAGTGGCTAGGAATCCAATGGGATTTGTCTTCCCACAATCTGTCAATTCCAGTGCTCAAACGGAAGGAAATAGCAAAATCTGTCAGGCAATTTCTCAAATGCAAACAAACGTCAAGAAGAAACCAGGAGAGAATCCTAGGGTCTCTTCAGTTTGCTTCGGTAACAGATATCCTTCTGAAAGCAAGGCTGAAAGATATAAATCGAATTTGGCGGTCAAAAGCAAACTCCAAATATCGAGACAAGTTGTCAGTAATTCCACAGATCCTCCGCAACCAACTACGGCCTTGGTCAAAAGTAAAGAACTTAGCCAAGAAAGTACCCCTTCAATATCCCCTCCCACTGTTAACCATTCACACGGATGCATCCCTGTCCGGGTGGGGGGGATACTCTCAGTTCAAACAGGTTCAGGGGACTTGGTCAGTTCAATTTCGCCAGCTCCACATAAACGTGTTGGAAGCAATGGCAGTATTTCTTACTCTGAAGAGACTGCTTCCCCCGAAGAAGTCTCATCTCAGGCTAGTTTTGGACAGTGCAGTGGTAGTTCATTGCATCAACAGAGGAGGGTCCAAATCCAAGCATGTGAATCATGTCATGATAGCCATCTTTGCATTAGCAAACAAACACAAATGGCATCTGTCTGCCACTCACCTGGCAGGAGTAAGGAATGTGATAGCAGACGCCCTGTCCCGGTCAGTTCCTCTAGAATCAGAGTGGTCTCTGGACGTCGGGTCATTCCAGTGGGTAAGCCGGAGAGTCCCAGGTCTCCAAGTGGATCTCTTCGCCTCACAAGCGAACCACAAGCTCCCTTGCTATGTGGCCCCCAACCTGGACCCTCTGGCTTATGCCACGGACGCCCTGTCGTTGGATTGGAATCAGTGGAGGAGAATTTATGTTTTTCCTCCAGTGAATCTTCTCTTGAAAGTCCTAAACAAACTAAGGTCTTTCAAAGGGATAGTAGCTCTGATTGCACCGGACTGGCCCAAGAGCAACTGGTATCCTCTCCTTCTGGAATTGGGTCTCCGACCTCAACGGATCCCCAATCCCAAGCTATCACAATCAGTACAAATGAGGACTGTGTTCGCTTCCTCAGGAACTCTCCAGACCCTAACTTTATGGACTTCATGAAGTTTGCGGCTAATAAAGATGCTGACATTGATCCACAGAATATTCTCTTCCTAGAATCAGATAAGAGAGAGTCAACTATTAGACAATATGACTCTGCTGTTAAAAAATTAGCATCTTTCTTGAGGGAATCGAACACTACAACCATGACAGTTAATTTGGCTATATCCTTTTTCAGATCCTTATTTGAAAAAGGTTTAGCAGCTAGCACGATTACCACTCATAAATCGGCTTTGAAGAAAATCTTTCAAGTAGGTTTTCAGATAGATCTGACTGAATCTTATTTCACATCTATCCCTAAAGCCTGCGCTAGACTTAGACCTTCTCAGAGGCCTACTACAGTTTCATGGTTCTTAAATGATGTCCTCAAACTAGCTTCAGATACTGACAACTCATCTTGTACATTCATAATGCTCCTGAGGAAGACATTATTCTTATTAAGCCTAGCCTCAGGAGCTAGAATTTCAGAACTGTCGGCTCTATCCAGGGATGCGGGTCATGTGGAATTCCTCCCATCAGGAGAAGTTCTACTTGCTCCGGATCGTAGCTTTTTAGCCAAAAATGAGGATCCTCTTGCAAGATGGGCTCCTTGGAAAGTTATCCCACTTCCACAGGATCCTTCTCTCTGCCCAGTATCAACTCTTAGAGCCTTTCTATCTCGTACTTCTTCTAGATCCTCAGGTGCTCTCTTCATGAGAGAAAAAGGTGGTACTTTATCAGTAAAAGGTATTAGACAGCAAATCCTTTACTTCATTAAACAAGCCAACCCTGAGTCATTCCCAAAAGCACATGATATCAGGGGAGTAGCCACCTCAATTAATTATTTTCAACATATGAACTTTGAGGATCTTAGAAAGTATACTGGATGGAAATCCCCGACAGTCTTTAAACGGCATTATTTAAAGTCCTTGGAATCTTTAAAGTTTTTCAGCAGTAGCAGCGGGAAACATAGTTTCCCCTGATACTGATAGTATGTAGTTTGTAGTTTAAATCCAGGTCTCCTTTCTACCTACATCAGCCAACATGCCTCACCCTATCGCCAGGCTACTCAAACATCACAGCCTTAGCCGTTGAATCATATAGTGGATTGTCCCTTATTTTTTTGCTAGGGACATCCACATTTGTACTAATAATGTACTTCGGTGTACCTACCCTTATTTTTATGCTAGGGTAGGACACAATATGTTTGTATATATTCACCATTTTTGTATTATGATGAACTTCAGTCACAATGTGTTTGTATATATGTTGCACTATTTGTATTAATGATGGATTTCAGTGTACCTACCCTTATTTTTATGCTAGGGTAGGGCACATGAATGTGTATATCTTGTATTTTTGTTAAGTAAATCTCCTTTTTTCTTTATATTACATGCAGCTCTGTAATTTACTGTAATTACCATTTAAGTACTTTAAGATTACTAACGTTCTATTATTTTACTGTTTAATATAAGTTAGTTTAAGTGCTTAATCTGTATGCTGTAATTGATTTACTTATATTATATCCATCATTTTACACTGTTTTTCATTGCTCCTTTTTTACCATCTTGTCTGTTTCTCTGGTACTCTTTCATAGGCCGACACGAGCTGAGCCCAGAAAAGGGATTTTGACGAAGGAAAAATCTATTTCTGGGTGATTGGCTCGTGTCGCCCTATGAAAGTATCCTTAATATCATTCTTTCTAGGTAAAATTAGCCTAAAATTACCAGAGAAAAACAAAATTAAGAAAATGTCAGTAAAACTGACTCGCTCACTCTTAAAAAGAAGTGTCGGTATGATATAGGGGCGAGTGTGGAACACTACCACGAGACAGACACCAATTAGAACTTCCTATCAGAATCCCCCCAAGAGAGAGCTGATACTAACGGGCGATGCAGCCTCTACTACTACTACTAGAGGACGCCACGGACAGCAGCGCCCCTAGCGGACATCCTTAATCAAAACAGCTAAATACATCTTGTCCTGCAAGGGGGGGAAAACAAACCATCAAGGGGGGGTTTCATAGGGCGACACGAGCCAATCACCCAGAAATAGATTTTTCCTTCGTCAAAATCCCTTTTTTATGGAGACAATGAATATTCAGTTTAAAACTGCCAATAAGGTGTGGTTAAGAAAAATGAACATTCAAGTTAATACAACTACACTGTATTGAAAAAAATTATTGAAGAGTCTTCTACAGTAAGAAAAAGGGGAATCTCACAATGAAATGTTTTACATTGAATAGACAAGCAAAATTATATACTGTATCAACTATAAAAACAAAAAAAACAGGTTCCAACCTTGACAATTACTCTCATCTGCTCCACCTGAAGAGAAGGCACAGTTGGAGTGACCATCACAGACGAGGGCATTGTCAATGCAATAATTGTTGCTCCCAGGGCAGACATACCGTCCATCACATCGCTCTGTAAACACTGAATGTCAACCAAGAGTGCAGATTAGACTACTGAAGCAACTACTAACAAGCACACAATCCTGAAGAGTTTTACTAGCCTTTTAATACAACATTCACTACAAAATGAATGAACTACATAAGCCTGATAATAAATTAGCAAAGCAATAGTCACAGCTAAAAGATACACTACCATTACCAAAAGAATACAAATGCTTCACCACATAAAAGCAGTAAGCTTTACACTAAGCACAAGCATTTTAAAATGTAAAGGCAACAAAACACAAACTACATACTCTATCTACAATACCATAATTAATAAGCAGATTTTCATTCAACAATTATAACTTCATGACAAATACTTGTAAATAATTATATATATGTACTTGGCAAAGAGGTTATGACTAACATATAAATTAAAGCTCAGCATGATTTAAAATACGTTACAGATACAAGTTAGCTAAATGCCAAAGCTTACCAATTTTCACAAGACAAACTTGAAATGACAAATATAGAGGAATTATACAAACCCTGTTGTCAACAAACAAACCCCCCCCCAAAAAATTAAAGCTTTAACTTTTGTAATATACAAACCATTCATTTTACTAGTGCCTATTACCCAGTACCTGAAGGGGTCGCCAACTAAAATCTATCATGACAATTTATTTGTTTAAGGAGGCCACAGCACCTTTCTGTAGCCACGCCATTCTCACCTAATACCTCAGCTTGCAAGGTTGTCATTACCTCACTCTTCACACATATTACAGAGCTCAAGATCCTTCACATTTTGTCACATTTTAAAAACTGTCCTTGGCAAGTATGGATGGGCCTTTTGAACAATTTTTGTTTCTTTCTACTGCAAGTAGTCTACTGATCCTTATGTAGTCTGGCAAAAAAAAAGGCACCTTAAATGTTCTTTGCTCCATATGCAGAAAAGAAATTTCAAATTCATAAAATTACTAATATGGTACAATGAGAGAAGTGGAAGCCATTAAAAGCTTTCTGTAGCTCTAGGTTAATCATTCAAATATGACTAACTTGTGTGGGCAGGACTAAAAAAGAAAAAATTATATGGTTTCAGATGTACTCATATATTATATGGTTTCAGATGTAGTCATATACAGTAACATACAACCCTAATATAATTTACATCATTGGTTAGAGAACTTAAATGGAATGACTTTCAAACAGTCTTCCAAGTAGGAAAGATAAGGAGGAGAAAACTAGAGAGCTGTACTAAGCAAACAAGCTACTATGAGATTCAGAGACATTGTCCCGGCATTTTTCTGGAATAGTAACTTTTTTTGTGCATTTGACAAAGGTATTACTTAGCCATAATGTACTTTACATCCCTACCTAATTTTCGGCAGAATTCTTTATTACTTATATTAGAAAGAAGTAGTTTATTCATAAGAGTAAAATAAAGCAGCCGAAGCCAGTGGTGGAACACTAATGTATGGGCTCAAAGTTATATGTGACGTAAACACAAGACGTCTCGACTCCTCATACAAGGTGATGACGACAAACAGCTGTCTCTGAAATTCTGAATTAATATTCATACTTTGTCAAGGCTTCAAGAATGGCAGCTATGATAAGTCATTGTCCCCCTGGTTGCAGGACAGCTTTTGTGATTCAACTTGGACAATTGTTTAGAAGTGAGGAGGCCCATGGCAAACCCTTCGTAAGTTTGAACAGGTAAGTGAACAATAAGGCCCTTTTTTGGGTAAGGCGTACACCCGGACATCCAAGGCTACCAAGTTTTTTTCATTTTTTGACTTCCATAAGGTGCAGAAAGATAATTATATGTGCTCTACAACGCAATATTTGACTTCTTAGTAAAATATAACTTGCACAACATCAAAACTTAGTTTGCCAAAAAAAAAAAAAAATTGTCATGGGTTATAATGTATAGATGAATGACCTTTGCTGTCCCAGTGCTTGACTTGAAGTCTAAATTCCAGAATCCAATCTAATCCTATGCAATTGTCTATTTATTACAATGACTGTCACTGTCATATTAGGAAAAATGTCAAAGGAGTTGCAACAAATGCCAAAGTTTTCTTCACTTTGTTAATTGATTTATAATTATATAATTTTTCAATGGGGAAATAGTGATAGAAAGTAATTTCTCAGAATACAGTGGTACCTTGACATACGAAAGGCTCAACTTACGAAAAACTCGAGATATGAAAGCAAATACAAAGATTTTTTTGGCTCTATATATGAAAATAGTTCAAGATACGAAAGGTTGTTGCTGTAAAGTCTCAAGATTCGTCCGGACCACCGAGAACAATTTTAAAACTTGCGGGCCGCCAACTGAGTAAACTCGCCACCATCCTCCCGCTCTCCCATTGGTTCCTGATGCTAGTCACCCCATAAGATCCTGCTCTCCTATTGGTCAGCATCTACCCCTTGTGCTCTATGTATTCTATTGGTAAAATGATGCTGTAAATTGAAAAACTTATTCATGCAATATATTTAATAAAAAAAAAAACATTAGGTAAAGATAGAATAAAGAATAGAAATGAATGGTTATTATACTGTTTGGTAGTTTCAGTAGTTGAAGAGAGATACATAATGAAAATTATGTGTGCTAGGAAAAGTGATTGCTTGGCGATCGTTCGGTACTTGTAAGTGCTGAATGTCGATCGTTCGGTACTTGTAAGTGCTGAATGTAAACAGAAGTTTGGAAGCTTTTTTTTTGTTTGTTTGATTGTTTATTATAGTTAATGGTTACTTAATAATTATTTGAAATGAGTACATGCATTAAATTTAATAAAAAAAATTGTGAATTAGATATCATAAAATATAAAATAAATCAGACTGCTATCATCGAAGCCAACAAATACGTATTTTCTAGAATTCTTCTTCTGTTTTAATATTATGTATATGTTTCATTATAGCTGTCAGTAACTCAGTATCTCCTTTAGGTAAAGATAGAATAAAGAATAGAAATGAATGGTTATTACAGTGGTCCCCCCGTATTCGCGGGGGATGCGTACCAGACCCCCCCGTGAATAGTTAGAATCCACGAATGTTTGGAACCCCTATAAAAATGCTAAAAACAGCCTATTTTGTTAGTTACAACTCAAGAAAAACCCACTAAAAATTTTCCTACATGGTTTTTTTAATAGTTTTATCACAAAAAGTGCATTTTATGATAAAATCCATCAAAAAAACCAGGAATTTGTGGATATTTATCATAGAAAAATACCGCGAATGCGTGAATTTTCCGCGAATAATGCAGGGAAACGTTCCCAAGAGAAATCCGCGAATGTGTGAGTCCGCGAATCTGGAGAACGCGAATGCGGGGGGTCCACTGTATACTGTTTGGTAGTTTCATTAGTTGAAGAGAGATACTAATGAAAATTTATGGCTTACTGTGTGCTAGGAAGTGATTGCTTGGCGATTGTTCGGTACTCATAGGAGCTGAATGTAAACAAACAGTTGGAAGGTTTTTTTTTTGTTTGTTTGTGTATTATAGTTAATGATTAATTAATAATTATTTGAAATGAGTACATACTGATTATTTATACATTTTATTGGCATATTCTAAGCTTTTAGCTTCTTAGGTTTTGATGTCAGAATCATAGACTAGGCTACAGTAGCAACTGCTAACATAGGCTAGGCTTATTGCTAAGGGACATATGCTAAAGTCCTAATATTTGCAGTACAAATGGGGTTGAACATTACATGCAGTTGAATATTACTCAAGTATATACAGTATTTTGCCTTTTTGGAGTCATAATTCTTCCGTCGGAGCGGCGTTGTAACCCTAGAACATGTGTTGTAAGCCTGGAAATATAATTTACTGGGGTGTTTTTGTAGGGCTTGGAACGGATTAGGCATTTTACATGTAAAATGCAGTTCAAGATACAAAAAACTCATGATACGAAGGCCGCCTCGGAACGGATTAATTTCGTATCTCGAGGTACAACTGTATTTGTGGAAACCCTTTTCTTCAAGGATTCTAGCACTCGACCTCATGGCATAAATCCTATATACTACTACTACTACCTACTGCTACAAAGTGTAAACCAAGAAGTATTGGTTGTAATTCATTGTTGCCAGAGGTTGAGACTATTTCACAAAGGCCAATTATCCATCAAGAAGGAGGCAAGTTAATGATGTCATAAGTTACGTCATATCTTCGAAAGACATTCCTCCGAGTTTGTTGGCGATGTCTACAAGAAGTCGGTGTTACATTTATAATTACCAGAATTATGCAACTTCCGTAATACAGAATATAATAAAAAAACTAGGTAGGGATGTAAGATACCCTGTGACAAAATGTCATCATTGTCAGGTACGTTGATAAAATCTTATTTCGGAAAAACACCAGGACACCGGCTGTGAATCTCATAATAGTCTGCTTTATCCATAATTAATTATGACAAAACTTGGAACCTGGGGTTCAATTGAACACAGTAACACTAATGTCTGGTAGCCAAAACCAACAACATAGGCCTTTACTGAAGGCCACTTTGGCTAATGTAATACATAAAGTTACAGATGTGTATTGCATAATCAAAGCCTCATACTTAGCAAAAGTTCCTTCACTGAAAATCATGTGTAAGGGATCCTTCACTTCCTATAATGCATGGATTAACAAGGCAATAAACATGACATAAGAACTATGTTCAAGGAAAGTGTAGTGATCATGCGATGTACTGAACAAAAACTTGTTGTGATCAAAGTGGAATCTGAAACTATTAGTATTACACCAACTACACACTTAATAAAAAATGGAATATTATATACCAGTAGATGATGCTCCTGACGATAGAAGAGACAAAGAAACATTTAAAGTTTTGAGAAATGCTCAACAACAGCAAGACAATAATTAGCAAAATGAAACTACAGTGCTGAGGTTATTGCCTCCTCCTAGTTCAGTGGTCTTTATAAAAGTATTCTAAATAATAATATTAAAAATTCTTTATGTACTGCATGTGTATGTGCATCCATATTTGTCTGCTGATTTTGTCCACAGCCAGTGGATACCGTTATGCACTGGTATCTCAGATCTCCACATTAAAAGCCTAATGAAAATTTCATCTGAATTTTGTGTGTGAGCAGGGCTTATTAAAGATATATTGCAGCAATATACCATTATTTATTTGCTATGAATTAAAAAAAAAACTTTTTGAAAGCCTTACATGTTCTATGATACTAAGCGAAGTCTATTATATGACAATAGTTTAAACAATGGGTAAATATGCAATGAATCAATTTTGGTACACAATTATACTGTATATCCATATTTTGTTAGGGAATACAGGTACACAACAAAAGAAAAGAGGGAGTAAAGAAACAGACAGAAGTACAGATGAGTGTATATGTATTCAACAAATGAACTAAGGTCATTTTTTAAAGGGTTTATTTGTACATTAACGATGTAGAGTAAGATATCATAATACAGTAAATGCTCAAGTTCAGACTTAAAATGCCCAAAGCAATTGACTGGTTCAAATTACCTTTTTAATTACAGACCATTTCCAGATACACTTACCAAATCTTGAATATAATCTCCCTTGGCCATGAAACCAAATATAAGGGCATTTAATTGACATTAGGTTTCCACTACATTAACTTGTTTATTAAGAGGAACAAGGAAAAATAACCACATCTTGGAACTACAGTAGATTCACATCAACCATGCATCTGATGTCTAGGCCAGTCCCTTACGACACTCCTGATTGGCTATTGATAAGCCAATCACAGAGCTGGAAACTCTCAGTCTCTCTCGAGAGTTCGCATAGGTAGGATGTGTGTTCAACCTTTCCTGATGGATATGTCTGTGATTGGCTTATCAACAGCCAATCAGGAGTGTTGTAAGGGACTGGCCTAAACATCAGATGCACAGTTGATGTGAATCTACTATAGTTTCTGAGTGGTGCAGCTGTAGGCCCTATAAAGAGGTGAAAAAATTGGTTTAGGGAGCTGTAGCCACTGGGAGGGTTCACTACAGTGTATAAAGAGTGAGAAAAACAGTTTATTATCAAGGCAATGCTTAAATTTTTTTTTTTATATTACGATCTTCCAGGTTACGGCGTTTTCAGACTTACAGCATTTTCCAACTTACGGCATGCCGCTGGAACAGAACCTACCCCGTACCTTGCAGACTGCCTGTAATTTTTGAAGATTGTTTGTATTATATTAAGCCAGCCTTGTGCTGGCATGGACTCTAGCTTTAGACTGATATGAACAAATACTACACAGATCTTAGCCCAAGTGATATCTTTGAAGAGGGTCACCATTTACCCTGCTTGTCCACCATGAGTGGAAATAATGTAGAGGCAAGGCATCGAGAAGAGGCGAAAAACCTTCCCATGAAGGAAGAGTCGAAACCCTTCGATGTTCTCTCTTGCTATAAAACAACTTCCGCTGCTCTTTAGGCTATGCCCGGCATTCTGTGCAAGGATTCGTTATAGTACAAAAATTAGAACGGCACCTACTGAACGTGATGAGGGGGTCAGTCGCTGTCGAAGCCAAAAAACGAGAACACAGAAAACCTGGAATTCCAGGGCACACACACTGACGAGGCCGAGAAGGAGCAGAAGAAGCCGTAATATCAGCCAAACACACACACTAAACAGAAGTGAAACGGGCAATGAACTGGGTAAAGGCCAAGAGAGGTTAAACACGACTCTCGCCCAGGCGGCTAAAGAAAAGACTGATGCAGTGGCGTAGGTGCGTGGTCCTTGACCACTCTTCACCTGATCTACGCATGTGTTGCCAGATATCACAAGATTCCTTGCTTTCATCCGCTTTTTAACGGGATCCAGCTAGGAGCTAGAAATGATCCTATTGTTAAGACCGAAGGTTCGTTCGCGTATGAACAAAACTTTATTAAGAGTATCATCAAGGTATGTGCCCACAGATCTTGTCCTCCAATGGCATGGATAAGGAAATTACTAAGCATAATTTATTCAAGATATTGTCAAATTTTTTTTTTCCTCATGCCAACTGTACAGTTACAGCAACATCATCAAGAAACCACCTTCTTGCACACATCATTTACCATCAATCCAACTTGTAGCAAGCCTACCACCACTCAATCTCATACAAAGTGAATAAGGAAAAGCCTTACTTCTGTTACTAGTATCAAACCCACTGAATACCCCTAAACAATGCCACAACATACAAACTGTAGCTATAATACAAAATTTACGTGAGTAACTGTCAGTTTAGTAATTACAGCAAAGTTATTCAAATGTAACAAATATCTCGAAATACTTAAATTTGCATAACAATTTAATAAAATTGAATGATAATTATAAAACATGAAAGTACAAATCTGATTTAAAGAATACAAAAAGATACAAAAGATGGATAAAATGAAGCTTAAATAGTAGCAGAACAATATATTCAAACACTACCACCATTTAATGAATAAGAGTGAAGGGGAAACTGACACACAAGACAAGGGGCTACCCCAGTGACTGGATGTCACACCAATTGTTAGCCTCTGCTTTAACAATTTAAAGAGCTATTTGGCAGCATATACATGGCAACAGTAAAACAAAAGGTTTGCAATATGTCCTGACATATTTGGCTTTACAGATCCTACTGGAAAAACAGGTCACTCAAGTGGAATAAGTATTTGATTCCTACAATTATGTAAATATTAATTAAGCATTGTTGAACAATAAACAGCACCACGAATCTACATCCAACATGATCAGTAACTGCAGAGTGATCTGCTCAACTTACAAATGGATGGTATACATACTAAGCAGCCAATGATAATAATCAGTAATTTGTAAAAGCCCATGAAGACATGTACATAAAGGTTTACTGCTAGCAAGTGATTCATGGTGCAAACCCTAGAAGAAACTGACTAGTATATAGGAGACTTTTCTAAATAGTTGTGGTTAGGCTATCTTTCTGTACAATGGAACCTTGAATTTCGAATTGCAAAATAAAATTAACTCTTAATTATTGATGTTTTTGTATATATGAACACCATAAAGAAGAGTAACTGAATTCTATTACTTACTTTTAGTTTTAAAAAGGCTTTGGTAAATTATAAGTATCAACTCAAACCATCAGGCAAGATTGATCTGCCTTGTAAAAGGAAGGACATGACAATAAGGGAGAGCAAAAACATGGAGGATGTTCCACAGTAATGCTCAAAGCAAAGCTCATGGAGAACTTAGTAGAATGCCAATCTGTGCTTGGCAATGAACATCTGTCCAAGCACTTTAACAAACTAGCTGTCAAAGTTTTAAAAATTACCCCTACCATAATTTTCATCTCTCACTTATCAAACATTTCATTTAGGCAAGCCCTAGAACAGTCTAGATACATGATACAACCCACTTTTAGACTACTTTATATAAAAAAATGGTCATATAGGAGTGACTCTTCCAGTTTGAAGAAACAATCGTCAACAAGGGTAAAATTTGTAACTTTGTCTTTTGCAAAATATAGTATAAAATCAGCATAATCATCAAATCAGAAGGGACATAACATCAGAACTAACATTATGTAAAATCTTCTTGAGCTGCTCAGTTCAGTGACCATTTCTTTTCTTCCAGCATAAGACTGCACCCCCATTATCTGTTCCTTAAGCCCTGTAGCCTTCCTTCTTACAAAGAGAGGATTTATCACTTCCCTTGGGGCCTGAACATAATCCCTTCCCTCTTACATTCTTTATCAACTTTTCAATTTTAAGCTGTACGTATACCCATTTGATTTCTTATAAAAATCTATGAAATATGTATTTCTAAAAGTTCAGAAGAAAAATCACTACTAGTAGGTAAGAAAATGACAGAAAATACTAGATGACTACTATTGTCTCATGGATGCAATTCATTTCTTTGTATGCACTGATTCAAATCATAAACATAATTTGTGTACCCAATACCTATAAAGTATATATGGCTGTATGTTAAGAAAAGTGACTATTGGCAACATATATATATGCATAAATGACTTACAATGATATATTATGAGAATATTTTTAAAACTCAATATGTAATCAAAATGACACATGTAAGTCTGCTGAAATTCTTGCTTTTACAATTAAATGCACTCATCTATGAGTAAAATAAAACCCCTGTTAAATATACAATAAAGTACAAAATCGTTCTTTTAGTAAGATTAGTATAAGATACTGGGTTTTAACCTTTTAAAAATAACCAAAATGGAAATGCAAATAACAGTAATAATAATAATAATAATAATAATAATAATAATAATAATAATAATAATAATAATAATATGGAATCAAGACAGAATAGAGACTATGATGTACATAACAACTGATCATGCTTCAACTGTTCAAAATTTTCTTATTTGTTTCACTACTGATAGGGTGACCACTTACCGAAGACAATTCCCATCAGCTTTCCAAAAACAAAAAAATAAAGACATCAGTTTAAAGTAATTAGTTTTGATATAACCTTGTCAGTGGCATTTACAATAATAGTATGATACAAAGAGTACTAACTTTAAAAACAGAACTCCAAAACTTCAATAGAAAAACTACTTTAACCTAGAATAAGCTAAAACTAAATTAACACTGGAAAACAAGCTGAACACTGCACAGGACCCTACCTTCAAAGAAACATAAATGCAGAGTACTTTATACAAATTGGAAAGCAACTTCCTTTGGTCAATTGCTTAGATCTTTCATCCAAGAAATATGAAGAATAAATTTTTCATTATGACTGGAACTTATGAGGCACTGAAGTTAACTTTATGTCATCAGTGCATAAGCACATAATTAGGCTGATTACAACATTATTCTTGAAATTACAAAATTAAATACAAAGTAATTAAATTCTATTATACAAAAGAACTGTAAAAATGAGTCTTTTGTCATTTCCAATCAAAATTCTTTACAATAACTGATCATCCAATAGTATTCAAAGCAACAGTTCTTAATACGTATAAGCCTTTTTTTACCAATCACACTGGGAATACAGCTATTAATGAGGAATAATAACTGAAAGCAAAGCAAGTGCAATATCCTTGAATGACGCATGGACTCAAGATACGACAAATAGCACCTTGGCTACAAAAGACAGTTCAAGAAATTGAGCCCCTTAGTAAAGTTGTGATTTTGCAAAGGGCAATGTCAGAAGTCAGGATGTAGGAAACCAAGCATAGTGTTGTATGTACAATAAGAAATATAAAAAACCTAAAGTTCCTAAACACATTTTGCACACACAAAAGTAAACTTTCAATTTTAGATAATCTAAAATATGACACAGTGGCCAATTTAGGCTTAAATAAAATAGCAAATTTAGAGATTTAGAGATTTAAGCTATATAATTTTCTTTCATACAAAATTAGGTAATTTTTCTAACAAACCGTTCACCTATACCCACATTTATGGTCTTCAAATCTTCTCAAATGTTTAGCAAAAAGAATACCATTAGTAGCACATTATGTGCCACCTGAAGCCCCAGTTACCTATTAATTACCTCACTTTCTGTTAGTCTGGATACAATGGGTTTGTATTAAAAATGTATTTTCATGATAAAATTAAGTTTTATATATACTTACCAAGTAGTTATACAGCTATACTTTTCTGCTCACAAGGCAGCTAAAATTTGAAATTCGCAACAGTGATTCATGGATATTTAAGTGTAGGTACCTACCCTGCCCTCTGTTGGGGAACAATAGGTACAGTAAAACAGAGAAAGTCACTTCTTTTGGTAAGTATATGAAACTTAATTTTATCATGAAAATGATATTGTTATGATACAATAAAGTTTTATGCATACTTACCTGGCAGGTATATATATAGCTGTATTTTCTGAAGTCCGACAGAATTTAAAAAAAAACTTCCGACACACGCAGTGGTCGGCCAGGTGGTTAGTACCCATTCCCGCCGCTGGGAGGCGGGTATCAGGAACCATTCCCATTTTCTATTCATAATTTTTATTTCCACTGTCCCCTGAGGGGAGGTGGGTGGGTACTTGAATATATATATATCTGCCAGTTAAGTATGAACAAACTTTATTGTATCATAACAATATCATTTTGCTCATGAACTTACCTGTCAGATATATATATATAGTTGAACCCCACCGTTGGAGGTGGGAAGGGACAGAATAGAAGGATTTTGGGACACAAATGCATGCAGATGCTTTACATCTTGGTTCCACCTGTTAGCATAGCCGACTTCGTGATTACTGTCACCCAAGTCTGCTTCTGCTTTACTAGAGTTGCCAGCGAGGTAGAGACCTATGAAGCTGGTGCACTCCAGATGATCTGTCAACGGGGGCGTGACCACAATGTGACTAGACCATATTGACCATACCATGAGGGCTAAGAAGTAAAATAAATATATATATATATAATTATATATATCACCACCTGACCAACCTAGCCAAAGTTAATGTGTGTTAACTAAGGCTTCAGAGTTAAGAAGTCGCCGTTGTCAGCGACTCCACAACTAAATTAAGAGCTCTTCCTAACCATTTTCTACAGGATAGGATGAGTAGTACTTCTTGCCCCCAAGATTGTGTCTGCAGACACGTATGGCCCTAGCGAGCAGCAGATCTCATATGCCATCTTCACATCTCGCAGGGAGTGTGAAGTGAACCCAGAGTTGCTTCGCTAAAACATGGTACTCAGGATGTTGCTGAGTGCCATGCTCTGTTGAAATGCTTCCGAGGCCGCGCCCTCACCTCGTGAGCATTCAGATAAAAATCTTTCAAATCTTTGTGCAAACACAATGAAGGAGCATTTTTTGAAAGAACTCCTTAACCCTAAAACCAGGGTGTACTTCGATATGGGCAAGTCTGGTCTTTTTCGGAACACTGCAGATTGCCCGACTGACTTCGACTTTCTTGATTTTAAGTAGATAAAACTTGAGAGACCTGACAGGGCACAGGACTCTCTCTGGCTCCTGCCCACTAACTTGTGCCATCCTTGCTTCCAAGAACCTGGCCAAGGACAAAAAGGGTTTCCATTCTTAGGCCATAACGAAAGGCTTAGAGAGCACACCTCCTTGTGTTCTCTAAAGCCAAAACTTGTGACGATGGCTTAAAATCTCACTAACCCTCTTTGTCGTATCTAGGGTGGTTAGAAGAAGGCCTTCCTGATCACATACAAGAAGTTAACAGGCAGGAGAGGTTCGAATGCTTTGACATCACGAACTTCAGACTACGTCTAAGTTCCATATTGAAAGCTTCGATCCGGAAATGCACAGTCTGTACTAAAGTCAGGTGAACGACCAGTTGACCAGTCAGACGAATCAAGGACAGCAAGGCTGTACCCTGAAGACCAAAAGGCACTATTCTTAGCTGAAGGATGAGTGTCTGGACTGCCTGGGCGATTCAATCTAAGCAAACCTTGGGGGTGTATCAACGCAACCCAACGTCGTCCGCAATCGACTTCGTCAATAAGAAACTTAGGCTACTATATGTCGCCTGATCTCGCACGAGTGTCTGACTCCGAGAAAACAGGCGAGGCAAAAAGTAGATGGTGAGCTAGAATCGAGATTCCACAGACCTCAATGATCGTGAAGGTCTTTGTTGTTTGACAGATGCAAATCTGTCAAACAACATTCTCTGTTGTCTGTTCGCACTGGCAGAATTTTCAAAACTCTCGGCAACCGCTAGACCACTGGTAGTTCAGGTGATCTCCCCCACGTTCCCGTGGCGCTGGTACTTGGAACTATTCCCGTTTTCCTCAGATTTTTCTCTGAACCCTGTCTCCTGAGGGGAGGAGGGTGGGAATTTAATTATATATACCTGCCAGGTAAGTATGCATAAAACTTTATTGTATCATAACAATATCATTTTTATGCATGACCACTTACCTGGCAGGTAGGTATATATAGCTGATTGACACATTTGGAGGTGGGTCACAGACAGCAACATCGTCATAATTCAAAAATTAAACAATTTTAAAATTATTTATTAAGTTCCTTACCTGCTAAGGTAGCTGACTTCGTGGAGGTCCTGCCTCTTAGCCTGCTAAACCTTAGTAGCTCTCAACTAGGATGTGACCTGTTTGTTGAGAAAGCTAATAACAAGGGTCTGACAACTGGACGGGACCAATTTGTTGACAGGAAACCCTAGCCCTCTCTTACCAGGGGCATTCAGCTAGGATAAAGTTAGACCACCTGAACCACACACAAAGCTAACGTAACACATTACACTTCACATACTGAAGAGGAAATAACCCTCTCAGACAACCATAAAAAGAACACCACTTAATTAAAATACCTAGCATGTTAGTAATCTATCGTTGCTGCCGTCGATCGAGACGATTCGTACGGACTTTTGCAATCCTGTAACGAACCTCTAGATGATCGTTACATTCTACGCCTGTTGTTATAATAGGCTCTTTCTCGTAAACTCGAGCAGGGACCGAGAGAAGATACTTCTTAAGATATGAGAGAGCTGTGGAATATCAGAGTTGATGTGGACCCAGGGTTCCAAAAAACTCGTTTCGAGGACTGGAGGGACTACCGAATTGCATTTACTTCTTTCAGATTAAGATCCAGGACATCTGAAACACTATCCAGATGTCCGGCACCTTCTTTCTATCATGACGCACTGAGAGATGTTCAGAATAATTCCTAGATCTTGAATAATATTTCAGTTTCCCGGTAGGAAAAAACTGTGGTCTGAATTGCAGTCTATTCGGGGAACAAACTTCTTCAGGAAGGAAATGGTCCCCAGCAAGCTCATCCATTCCCTCCCCGAGTATGCTTACTTCCCTATAAGGCTGCGCTTTGCCTAAGCAGGAGAGCATATAAAAGTGCAATGTTGCGGTAGACTCGTAGTTCTATACCGTGCGGTACGAGCACCGAAAGGATTAAGAGATAACTCTGTTGAACATAGTAAGGCAAAACTAATGCAAACGTTTATTCATTCACGTAAGAAATCCCCTCAATCTTAGGCTAAAGTCCGTGATTGTAGACAGAGATACAGTTAGTCAGTCAATCCCGCAGGAGAGACGTAACCGCCAGCACAGAGATACGGTTAGTCAGTCAATCCCGCAGGAGAGAGAGACGTAACCTACAGCGCATGGACAGCGCACGATCTGTTACTGGTGGCTCGGTTGGAACTTGGACAGTCAGACACAGCAGCAGCCAGCAGCTTACGAACGTCGTCTCTTAACTTTATGTCTGGGTTGCCAGCTACCCTATTCTACGAAGAAATAGGTCCGTTATTTTTGAACAAAAAGAGACTCTCAAGCTGGTATATTTAAGCGAAACAGAAAACGCTAAATATATAGATGCGTTTGTGTCGTCAGAACACTACCATACAACGGTAAAAGATAAATCGGAAACTCCTGGAAGGCTGCAGGGAGTGACGATTAAATGTCCTTAAAATAGTAGACAATAGACCTCTCGGTTGCCATCCGAAGAGGTAACTACAGCAAGCGTGTATGACTTGAACCAACCAGTAGTAAAATAACGCAAGGCAAAAAATTTTATTATATCACAATAAAGTTTTCTGGGCTCAGCTCGTGTCGCTGCGCGAAATATCCTTTAATCTATTATTTCTAGGGTAAATGTACTAACACATACCAGAGAATAAATAAAATAAGAAAAAGGTCAGTATAAACTGACTCGCTCACCCTCTAGGAGGGTGTCGGTATGAACACTAGGCGAGTGAGACCACTACCACGAGCCAAATGCCAATAGAAATCTCCCACTACAAAATCCCTCCAAGAGGGGAGCCGACCCACAGAGTGAGCAGCTCGTACTACTACTACTCCATCCCATGCTGCCGACTGCTGCGCCTCTAGTGGCCATCCTTTCAAGTTAGCGCCAGGAGCCACACGTGCTAAATTTCTCTCTGTGTTTTTTGTGCCCTTTCGTGGATTTTTACTATAATGGAGCGTGCAGCTATCGCAGCAGCTAAGTTAAGTACTCAGTATTTACGATTAGTTGGTTTTTTCCGTCCCTGAGACAGTATTTGCCGTTTTTTAGGTATAAATACGTTCTCGGGGTCGGAAGTATGGCAGCATGGTTCTGCCGCGTGATGGGTTCGTTCTTGGTCTCCCATACCTAGAACATCCCTTATTATGTACGCTCTATTTGATTATCCGCTTTGTTTAGTTTAAGGTCTACTCAGGTTGTCATGCATGCATGTATTCACCTTATGTAGGCTTTTTCTATCCAGACCCTAGTCCAGGCTCTTAGTATCGGCCTCTGACTAGCTTTGAGTGGTAGACCTGCCTTCGGGTTAGTCGTACACTCCTGGATTTTTTCTCCTGCTATATTACTTTCTCTCTTTATTTTGTTTTATTTATTATATGTATTTTATCATAGTTAGGTTAGTTAGGCGTCTGGCTTAGCCTAGGTCCTGGTTCATAGAGCCTATACTACCGCTGATCAGTTCGGTTGCTTCCCTATAGTATCTCTCTGATCAGTTGGTTTTAGCCCCGTGGGCCTGTATGCTACCGCTTTTCAGTCCAAGTTGCTTCCCGATAGCTTCTCTCTGATCAGTTGGTTGGCCTAGGTTGGGTGATCGTATCTCACTTACCGCCTCGTGGTCACTTCGTGATCACGGGACAGCCAGACGCCTGCCCAGTCACCCTTCCCCCTCTCCCGCTCTTCCATAGAGTCGGGCGGGGGTGGGTCGGTCTACCCATGCTCGCGGTCCACATAACCCGAGCCATGGCCTCCCTCTCCCCCCTCTCCTCATGTGCGGGAGGGACTAGGGAGTCGGGACAGACCCAGACTGGTCTCGACCTCTCCGGCTTCTCGGTCCGGCCGGGTGGTACATTGTGGGGGGCCCTGGCCTTCCCCCCCCTCTGTTACTACCTTGTCGCTCCGGGCTAGCTCGAGCATGTATGTCCTCTCGCCCTTTCCCTCCTTACTAGAGCTCCTCCCTGACCGGAGTCCTGGTATCCAGCGGAAGGGGCTAGTCCACTCGGTAGAGTGGACCGGAACATACATTAGGTCACTACTAACCTTACCGTATTGCTGAGTTACTACACTCCGCTTCACACTGAACCTAGTCCGGTTCGCTTGAGTTTAGGTTTAAGTTATCTATAAGTTTATCTTAAGTACCTTAAACCATCCCCCCTCCCTTTCATATCTTACCGGATCTCTCCGGGATTATAGCCTATTCAGGCAAAGCAGGGAGGGGTTATGCCCAAATTTTTTCCGAGCTCCGGCATGTAACGGAGTTCTTTTGTCCTTTAGTCTGTAAGTGATGCCTTTTAAGATACTCATGTGTCTTCCCACTTACAGGCCACCAACTGTGAGCATCCGGGATGTTCCGCTACACTTCAGGACCCTGTGGACACGAAGTTTGCCGGTCCCATGCTCCATGCGCGACTCCGCACGGGGACATCCAGGTCTGGTACCATGAGACGTGTACCATATGTTACGATCTGGTGAGCCAGCTTTTGGATGGGGTAAGTATTCCATCTCCAGTAGCTGCTCCGCTTCCTTTTTAGTGCTTAAGTTTTCATCATTTACTTTAACTTAAGGCATCTAGTTTAAGTTTTAATACTTTAAGTTTTAGTTTTAAGTGATTCTTAAATCTAAATACGCCCTCTCTTACAGGCTCCGGCAGTAAGGGATACCGCACTGGCTACCCTGCGGGCCTGGGTCGGAGGTTTTGGCAAGAACGCCGCCAAGGGTCAGCCCTACATCCTCGAGAAGCGGTTAGCACTATTAATCTTCCCCGGAGGCAAGGCGACAGGTTACGTCGACCCAGTAGAGGCGGACCCGACTATCGCCTTTATCCAACAACAGCTGGCGGCCTCCTTAACGGAACAAGACCAGGATATCTCCACGGAGTCGCAACCCTGGATATTAATGTTGAACCGATGGTAGGTATAGACGACCTGTTGGTCGAGGTAAGTAATGTAGGCACTCAAGGGTCACCCTTGGGTGTGACTGTCTCTTCTACCCCTGCAACCTCTCCATCTTTCCAGCTTTACGGGTGATGAATTATATACTCCTCCTGAGGCTTCGGTTAGACCTAAGGTCAAGGCTAAAGCGATGACCTTGACTAAGACGTTCATCGTCGTCTAAGAAGACCGTACCCTCGTCTTCTTCCTCACGTAAGTCTCCGGCTCGCAATCCCGGTCCAGACAGGTCTAAAGCTTCTAGCTCCGGCTCTAAGTCCTCAAAAAGTAAATCCAAGGAGAGATCTCGCACTCCGGCAGAATCACCAGTTCCGCTCCCATTGGTTCCAATTCAGAGTCTCCCCTCCACCTCCGCAGCAGCTCCGGCTTTGGACTCCAATGCTGGCCTGTTGCAACAGGTGGGTGACCTAGTTGGGTCCCTAAAGAGTAGTATGGAACAGATGTTCTCTCGCCTGTCGGATAGGATCACTTCCCAAGATTCTATTATAGCCGGACTAAGAGAAGTCCCTCTAGCCTCTCCCTCACTTTCCAACACAAGTGGAACTCAGCTTCCTCCGTATGACTCACTTCCTGCTTTCTCTATGAACAACCCATGGAGAGTAGCGTGCATATAGGCCCCCATTCCAGGACGGTCTCATCTCCATCCCGGAGTTTGGAACTCGAAGAATAGAAGACTTCGAGTTCTACCCGGAACGGCCTACAGCCTCCTTTCATAGGCGGTACGCAAGGCTCACGCCTTCGGCTATGGTTCGGGACGATAGGGTACCAAAGGAGACAGTCCTCTATTCACGAGACCAGGCTCAGAGAGAATGGCTCAGATGTTTAGAGGACATGGATTGTTCTAACACCAAGATACAACCATTCAAAAGTCCCTTTACCATTTTCACAATGGATGAGAGTACCCCGCTCCCGTTCCTAACCAAGATAGTTAGGTCGACCATCTCAGCGGCCAGAGAAGGGGGAACCCATGCCTCAGTTGAAAGAAGCAGATCCCACATCTCCATTACTCCCTTCAATTGGAGAGTTGTGGGAAGACTTGCCGAATACATTCTCAGCTGGCAAACTCAAACCGGACTGTGCTATGGAGCAGTTTGGTGAAAAGCTTACCCAGGGCTCCCAGATAATCTTATTCAAACTGAATTTGACACAAAATCACGACTAGCCAGATCAATCAACTCTATGGCTATGTCGGAGGTAGCAACCATGGCCTATGGATCAGAACCAATTTTTAAGCTTATGACCAAAGCCCTGACTCAAACGGTGCAGTCAGATGTGTTCGAGTTTGCCACTGCTAGAATGAATTGTAGAAAGCATGATATGCTAGAGGCAACCATTCGACATGAGCCGAATAGGTTACTCTCCTCTAACATCTGGGGCGCAGATCTCTTTCCAGAGGCTATGGTTAAGGAAGTCCAGGCAGAGGCTACGAGGTTGAACCGAAGCCTTAAGGACCGTTGGGGCCTTACGGCTAGGAGGAGACAAGACTTGACACCTAAAGGTAAGGGTCAGAGGAAACCCCAGGCGTTTCCAACCCTTACCAGAAGAAGCAACCACGCTTTCCTCAACAAGTTCCAGCAGTGCCGTTAGTGCAGACAGCCCAACCTTCCACTTCTAAGGGTCAATCACAGCCAATTTATGTGATATCCCCTCAGCCTCAACCCTCTACCTCATACGCCATCTCTCCAGCTTACAATCAAGCCTTCGAGAGTCAAGCTTCTCAGAAGTATGACCGCTCGGGTAAGGGAGGCAGAGGTAAGCGGTCCTTTCGTGGGAGAGGATCGGGAGGGGCCCCTTTAATAGGGGAAAGCACTTCAGAGGAGGCCGAGGCGGTTACCAGAACCAATGAAGAACTTCAGGTAGGAGGAGGCTGTTTCACTTTCGCCACCGGTGGAACTTCAGCCAGTGGGCTCAGAGCATAGTGTCAAAAGGGCTGGGTTGGAGCTGGTTGACGAACCCACCTCAGCCAGACCTTTCCGTCAACTTCCTTCCAAAGAATTGACAGAGTACGCGGAGGACCTCCTTCAGAAAGGAGCTATAGCGAGAGTCAAGAGATTAAAATTTCAAGGTCGCTTGTTCAGCGTGCCAAAGAAAGGCTCACAAAAAAGAAGGGTAATCTTAGACTTGTCCCGCTTAAACTTAGCCATCCGCTGCGACAAGTTCAAGATGCTCACGATCTCACAGGTGCGGACTTACTTCCCCTTCCCCTGTGGGGCCGTCACCACCTCTATCGATCTTACAGACGCCTACTATCATATCCCTATTGCAAGAACTTCCGTCCGTTCTGGGTTTTTCAAGATAGGAGACCAGACATTCTCCTTCAAGGTAGTTCCATTCGGACTCAACGTGGCACCCAGGGTGTTCACGAAGCTAGCGGAAGTGGTAGTGCAACAACTCAGATCGCAAGGGATTATGGTAGTGGCATATCTCGACGATTGGTTGATCTGGGCCCCATCAGTCGAGGAATGCAACAAGGCTACACTGAAAGTGATCCGGTTTCCTAGAATATCTAGGATTCAAGATAAACAAGTCCGTCAAGACTCACTCCAGAGTCAAACTTTCAGTGGCTAGGCATTCAATGGAATCTATCCTCCCACACTCTGTCGATTCCATCTACCAAAAGGAAAGAAATAGCGAAGTCAGTCAAGCAATTTCTAAGTCACAAACTAGCATCAAGGAGAGCTCAGGAAAGGATCCTCGGCTCTCTCCAGTTTGCATCAGTAACGAACGTCTTAATGAAAGCCAAACTGAAAGACCTAACCAGGATCTGGCGCTCGCGAGCAAATGTCAGGTCCAGGGACAAGCTATCCTCAGTGCCTCTGATTCTAAAGAATCGGCTTCGGCCGTGGGCCAAAGTCAAGAATCTATCAATGTCAGTACCCCTCCAGTTCCCTCCACCAGGGATCACCATCCACACAGACGCGTCCTTAAGCGGCTGGGGAGGGTATTCCCAGGTCAAAAAGGTTCAAGGGATCTGGTCACGCCAGTTCCGTCAGTTCCATATAAACGTACTGGAGGCAATGGCAGTGTTCTTGACTCTAAAAAGGTTGAACCCACCAAAGAACTCCCACATAAAGCTAGTCCTGGACAGCGCAGTGGTAGTGGTTAGTATATAAACAGAGGAGGCTCCAAGTCACGTCATCTAAATCACGTCATGGTAGCCATCTTCTCCCTGGCAGACAAGTTCAGTTGGCATCTTTCCTCCAACACTCAACATGAGCTGGAGGGTTGAGGAAAACGTCATTCATAGCAGACGCCCTATCCCGATCAAAGTACACCCCTAGAAGTCGGAATGGTCACTAGACAACAGTTTCGTTCCAATGGATCCTTCAAAGAGTCCCCCCAGGGCTACAGGTGGATCTCTTCGCATCCCAAGCGAACCACAAACTACCGTGTTATGTAGCCCCCAACCTGGACCCTCTGGCTTACGCCACGGACGCCCTGGCTCTGGACTGGAACAACTGGGAGAAGATTTACGTCTTCCCTCCAATGAATCTCCTTATGAAAGTATTGAACAAACTCAGGACATTCAAGGGTCAAGTGGCTCTAGTAGCCCCAGACTGGCCGAAGAGCAATTGGTATCCCCTAATTCTGGAACTGGGCCTTCGTCCTCTTCGGATCCCCAGTCCCAAGCTCTCCCAGTCAGTACAAACGAAGACTGTGTTCGCTTCCTCAAGGATTCTCAAAACCCTAACTTTATGGATTTCATGAAGTTTGCGGCAAAAAAAGAGATGCGAATATTGACCCTCAGAACATTCTCTTCTTGGAATCCGATAAAAGGGATTCAACTTTGAGGCAGTATGATGCTGCTGTCAAAAAGTTAGCAACCTTCTGAGAGTCAGATATCAGAATCATGACGGTTAATTCAGCTATATCCTTTTTCAGATACCTTATTTGAAAAAGGTTTAGCAGCTAGCACGATTACGACAAACAAGTCAGCCTTGAAAAAGATATTTCAATTTGGATTTAACATAGACTTGACGGATACCTACTTCTCGTCTATTCCTAAGGCATGTGCTAGACTTAGGCCTTCTGTGAGGCCTACGTCAGTTTCATGGTTCTTAAACGATGTTCTAAAACTGGCTTCTGAAACCGATAATGACACATGCTCGTTTATGATGCTCCTAAGGAAAACCCTATTTTTATTAAGCCTGGCTTCAGGAGCAAGAATTTCAGAACTGTCGGCTTTATCCAGAGATCCGGATCATATTCAATTCCTTCCCACAGGGGAAGTTCTACTTTCTCCGGAACGGAGTTTTTTGGCAAAGAATGAAGATCCTTTGATGAGGTGGGAACCTTGGAAAGTACTACCTCTTCCACAAGATGTATCCCTTTGTCCAGTTTCAACCTTACGAGCCTTTCTATCCAGAACCTCCTCATCCTCATCGGGGCCCCTCTTTAAGAGGGAAAAAGGTGGAACTTTATCCATTAAAGGCATCAGGCAACAAATCCTGTACTTTATTAAACAAGCCAATCCTGACTCTTTCCCAAAAGTACATGATGTCAGAGCAGTAGCCACCTCAATTAATTATTTCCAACACATGAACTTCGATGAGTTGAAGAAGTATACCGGATGGAAATCGCCGAACAGTGTTCAAAACGTCATTACCTTAAGTCCTTGGAAGCTCTGAAATTTTCAGCAGTAGCAGCGGGAAACGTAGTTTCCCCTGACTCTAGTTAATTTGTAGTAGAAGATTCAGTCCTCCTTTCTACCTGCCTCACCCAACAGTTCGTCTATTCCTTCCGTGTTCATTTACATTCACCTTGTGCCTTAGCTGCTTTTATGATGATGTAGTGGGTGCCCATTAATTTTTTGACTAGGGACACTCACAGATGATTATGCATATTGATCTCATGGATGTTACCCCCTTATTTTTATGCTAGGGGATACATCTCATTTATAATGATTACGGGTTTTGTATATTAAGGCATATACATTCCTTATATATATTATCATTGTTGATTAATTTGTTCATTTGACTGTTTTTAATTGCTATTATATTTTTTGATACATGCTTTTACACAGATACCATTTTATTACATGTAAGCCAATTTACCTCTGTACATATGTAAATTACCTTATGTTAAGAAAACATGTTTAGGATTAAGGGTAATTTAAGCATATTTTTAGTTTGTATCACTGTGTATTTGTATCTTTTTAGCAATTATATTCTTTTTTATATTTACTTTATTTTTTATTTGAGACCTATTCTGATTTATTTTATTACTTTTTGTTTACAATCTTGTGCTATTTCTCTGGTACGATTTCGCGCAGCGACACGAGCTGAGCCCAGAAAAGGGATTTTGACGTAAGGAAAAATCTATTTTTCTGGCGATTGGCTCGTGTCCCGCCAGCGACAAATCCCACCCTACCCATCCCTGCGCCCAAGATTGTCTGCTAACTTCAGGATGGCCACTAGAGGCGCAGCAGTCGGCAGCATGGGATGGAGTAGTAGTAGTACGAGCTGCTCACTCTGTGGGTCGGCTCCCCTCTTGGAGGGATTTTGTAGTGGGAGATTTCTATTGGCATTTGGCTCGTGGTAGTGGTCTCACTCGCCTAGTGTTCATACCGACACCCTCCTAGAGGGTGAGCGAGTCAGTTATACTGACCTTTTTCTTTATTTTATTTATTCTCTGGTATGTGTTAGTACATTTACCCTAGAAATAATAGATTAAAGGATATTTCGCTGGCGACACGAGCCAATCGCCCAGAAATAGATTTTTCCTTACGTCAAAATCCCTTTTTTCATACTTACCTGGCAGACATATATATAGCTGAATTCGGAAATACAGCTACATACATATCTGACAGGCAAGTTTCATGAACAAAACTTAGAGAATCGAAGCAGACATCTCAAGCTTCTTAAGATACTGGACATAAGCGTTCATTGACGTAGTCTACAAGTCTATTTCTTGTACGAGTCTGCGAATGAGGAAGGAGAGCTCTTCCGAACCTTGTCCTTATTCGCTTACGCAATATCAAGTTAATGAGATGTTTGTCAATGAGAACTAACCCATTAACGGTACAGAGAGATATTTTGTCAATGAGGGGAGACCCCCTTACTTGACAAAACGATAGTATATTGTCAATGGGGGAAAGTCACTGAATTGACAAAACGTAATCCAGGAAGTCGAGCCTTTTATTTTTCGATTCCCGTCTCAAACAAGGAAGGGACAAGAATCCTGTTAAAAGACTGGGCTTACGGTAGGTAGAACGACGATGCTCAATCGGCATGGAAGTCTCGACTAGAAACTAACAAAATCTATCATCTGAAAAACCCTTTCAGATGGTCTAAAAAAGCTTTAAATTATTGGCAGTATGGCAAAGGAAGTCTTGTCTTGCGCTTTCCTGAAGAGCGTCCTTTTGATGAGTGCCTTTGCAAGAATCCTACTGAACGTTGCCGAAAACCCTGACGTTCAGGACGTCGAGCCTTTACATAACCCGTAACTGTCTTATCTCAAAGTCTTGACTGAGGTAGAGAAAACGAGATCTTCCCTTGAGCTTTCCTTAACTCCATCCACCTTTGCGAAAAGCAATATAATATTGACAGAGACCTCTTGAATTCACGAAACCCGAGGTCTTGCTGGGTTTCGAAGACGAAGTTCTGTTCACTTTCTTGAGGCTCAAATCTTAAACAAGAGCTTGAAGAGTTCAACAGAAACGTTCTGGTGCGCGCTCGGCGTCCACTGGCGAGGAGGCGCTCGGCGTCCTGGTGCCGCGCTCGGCGTCACTGACGAGACGGCTCGGCGTCCACTGGCGAGGACGCTCGGCGTCCATGGTGCGCGCTCGGCGGCCACTGGCGAGGACGCTCGGCGTCCACTGGTGAGTGCGTCCATCCGAGCGTCCTGTTCAAGCCGATCGTCCAAATAAGCGTGCAGAAAAGCGTCACGCTCCTGACAGGCGTCAAAACAAGCGAGAGAAACTGCCTTCTTTTTCCTATTTCTTGGTGGAAAGAAGTACACGTGATCAGGCAACTTTCGCCTTCTTACTTCTCACTGAAACACATAACGAGGGAGAAGGGACGTGAAGCGTCCTCTTCTATAAAGCTTCTTAGAGGGCGCGAGTCCTTCCAAGAGCTCCAACCCTTGCGGGGAGGACGCCTCGGAGGACGATAACCAATCCTTCAGGATTCGTGCATGTGCACGCACTTGGCAGTCTGGGTATTTTCATCAGAAAACTGCCGAATGCACGCCAGATCGGTGGGGTTCCCTGTAACCCTCCTTCGGCTTTCGACATGCCCTCTCCTTGGTTCTGGGAGTTCGACAGAGGTCTAGACCTAGAGGCGTTATAAGGCCGATCTGACGCACCCTCCACTACACAAGGGGCACTGTCACTGCACTTAGCCACTTCACTATTGCTCTCTAAAGCAAACACTTTCGATTCTAAGTTACGAATCGAAATAGTATAAGAGAAAGGGCAATAACCTCTACAGACACTGTTTTAGGGCCCGAAGGCAACATTACAGGTTAGGCGTAACAAAAACAGAAGTAGAACTCTTCACAACAATGAAGGAGAGCGATCACCTCTCGCAGACATAGTCATAACCCGTAGGCCATACTACAGCGTTAGGCAAAATAAAGTCTACCGGAAGGTTAGCAGTATCACTACCCTGACTTTCGTAATTGATTAATAGCGTACATACTAAACAAACTTTTTCCTTACGGAATTAGACACGTTTACTGATTAATTGCGTACATACGAATCATACTTTTTCCTTACGGAAATAGACATGTTTACTGATTAATTGCGCCCCCCAAGTGCGGAACTACCGAAGCTTTCGGTAGCCACACCCTATCTTTGCAGACAACACCCTCTGAAACTAGCCTAACTAGATTCAGATATCTTATGCAAAAATGAATCAAATTCAAATCAATTTAAGATAGCGTATGCCTAGCCACAAATCCAAGTAAATAAATTAAAAGACAATTAGGATACTTAGCGGCAAATGAAGTTTCCAAAATCCTAAGCCGGAGGTACTGAAAACAGGTGTTTTCAGTACCGGCGACAGAAAATTTATGAATAGAAAATGGGAATGGTTCCTGATACCCGCCTCCCAGCGGCGGGAATGGGTACTAACCACCTGGCCGACCACTGCGTGTGTCGGAAGTTTTTTTTTAAATTCTGTCGGACTTCAGAAAATACAGCTATATATATACCTGCCAGGTAAGTGTCATGCATAAAAATACCATTTTCATATCATTAACTTAACAAATAATTACACAGCTGAATCCCACATTGATAGGTGGTGGGATACATGGACATAGTATTCTGTCACAAAAACAGGGGCTTTGGAGTGAAGGTGTCTTTCCAACACCCACAAAGTAACAGAGAATAAGAACTGCCCTTGCCTGGGGCACAGTACCAAAATTTTATAAAGACCAAATATGTTACCTACACCAACAACAATAAGAAACTCAACACATAAAATTCAAGGCAAAGAAGTTATGGACAGGAAGGGGTGCTTCCTATTCTTCTTCCCCCAACACCACGCCAGCCACCAGTAAAGGACCTAAGGTACTACAATTTTTAATTGTTTCTATCTCCTTCAAGTAGTGCCAGGCAAAAATGGAGTTGCTTTTCCAGTATGTTGACTGGAGGATAGCTGAGTGACAAATTATGCCTAAAAGCATACAAAGTGGCGACATCCCTGATTTCATGTCCTCTCACCTTAAAGGTAGGCAGGACTTCTTATACTTGCGAGTGCACCTCTATATATAATAGGACGTCTTAAAAAGAACGGCAATGCATTCTTGGACAAGAATTCCTCACGGAGCACCAAAGGAAGTTACGGATAGGAATGGGTGCTTCCTATTCTTCCCCCTAACACCACGCCAGCCATCGGTAAAGGACCTAAGGTACCACGATTTTTGAAAATTGTTTCTACCTCCTTCAAGTAGTGCGAGGCTAAAATGGAGTTGCTTTACAAGTATGTATGTTGACTGGAGGATAGCTGAGTGACAAATTATGCCTAAAAGCATACAAAGTGGTGACATCTCTGATTTTGTGTCCTCTCACCTTAAAGGTTGGCTGGACTTCTTGTATTTGCAAGTGCACCTCTATAATAAGAAGTCTTAAAAAGAACGGCAATGCATTCTTGGACATGGGTTTTGAAGGATTCCTCACGGAGCACTAAAGGTTGCTGGCCAAACAACTAATCCTCTTAGTCTGTCTAAATAATAACCGAGTGCCTTTAACGGGCACAGGATCCTTTCCTCCCCCTCTGGTCGTAGAATGCCAATCAGGTTTTTAATGGAGAATGAGCGTGGCCAGGGATTAGTTGGAGATTCATCCTTGGCTAGGAAACTAAGCAAGAAGGTGCAGACAGTGTCTCCCTGAGCAAAACTGATGTGTTTGTCAATGCCCTGTAGTTCACTTAACCTTTCAGCAGTGGCTAAGGCTAATAGAAAAAGCATCTTCTTTGTTAGGTTTTTAAATCAAATGGAATTCTTTGTTCAAGTTTTTAAGTGAAATGAAATGGAGAGGCTCATAGGCAGGGCCAATTAACCATTATAGAACTACATCTAGGTTTCATGATATGGAGTCATCTCTTACCTGCTTAGCAATCTCAAAATTAGCGATTAATGCTCCTTCCTCCCACCTCCTATTCATATGTACAAAATAGAGCAGACGAAATTGCAACCTCCTCGCTGGATCATTGCATCACATCTCCACAACTTCATGATTCTATTATGACCTGCAATATTCACTACGATCTTGCAATGGGCTACGATCACATCCCATTACAGGTGTCATTCAGTAACACATCCCTCCCTACTGTGAACCCCCTAACTGACTGCCCACCAGCAGTAAACTGGGATTTTAAAAACCAACAGGAAATCAGATACTTTCGGGCGACCACAGAAACCAGGTTGCGGTCAATAATTCAACCGGCAGATGCCTTACTTTGTACTAATACAAATTGTAGAAATGACCACCACAGGAGGGATCTGAATGAATTCTATTCAAACATAATCTCCGCTATGCTTGCTTTGGGTAAGGGTGCCTTTAGATTTCGTTAAGGTAATTCTCGTAATATACCTGGATGGAATGACTTGGTTAACCCTCTTACGCCGACTGGACGTATTTTACGTCGACATTTTTTGTCTCTCGGGTGCCGACTGGACGTATTTTACGTTGACATACAAAAGTTTTTTTCAAAATTCGCGGAAAAATACTTATAGGCCTACCAGCCTAAAACTTTTGAATCACGCGCCTTGGGGGATGCTGGGAGTTCACGGATCAAGGCCTTGTTTTGTTTTGAAGCGTGACCCAAGTGCGCATGCGCGATATCCCTTCTTCTCGCTCCAGCCAGCATCAGTAGCACATCATCCGAGAGCAATCTTTCGTCAAAAGCGTGTTTTTCTGGACTTGTGCGAGACTTTGAGCATTTGTGTTGCTACAGGACATTCATAGATATGTCTCAACGACGTGTGAACCGCGAAAGGCGCGTTTTACCCGTCGGAAGGGATCGTGTAAGGCGAGTTTTGGACCTGGATGCTGGCGAGGGGCCAAGCACCCAGCATGACCCCGCGCCTCAAGGCTGTTCTGTGCGGCCACGTGTGGCTGAAAGTGTTTCAGGAACACAGCGTATGCCTTTGGTTACCCCTAGGAAGCATGTGGGCGTCCTTAGGGGCATTCGTAGGCATTTGGGAGGCCTCCAACCAAGGGACATAGATGAATATCTATCGGAGCTTGATCGGGAACATGTCGCGAGTCCTCATTTTGATGGCGGATGGTCATAGAGTGATGAGGACATCAGTCCCGATGAAAGTGAGGATGAATATATGCCCCCAATGTCCGTTCGAGGCTCACATCCCGAAAGTGAGCTCGAATTCAGTGGGTTCAGTGCTTACGAGGGGGAATCTGAGGAGGGGGAGGATGGGGATACGGGGTCAAGTTTTATCGCAGAGGACGATACAGAAAGTGAAGGCCTAAGTGAGGGTGATGGGCCAACGGGGGAGGGTAGAGTGCAATATCGTGCCCGCACCCGTGCGCACGCACGTAGAAGGTCGGCTCGTCGCGCCAGCCAAGGTGAAGGTCGGTCGTCGTAGAGTGACGAGGGGTGGACGGAGGACCCCACCCCTCCTAACATGCACCCCTTCACGGCAACCCCAGGGCTCACCGTACCAGTACCCCTGACTGTTTTGGGGTTCATCCAGCTTTTCCTGACGCTGGAATTGCTGGAATACCTGGTGCACGAGACGGTGGACTACGCTCGGTACTGCCGGTATGAGCTGAGGACGACCTTGTCGTATTACTGGTGGGGTTGCAACCTCATTGACATGGCGCATTTTTTGGGGCTGCACATTTATTTTGGTATGACACCTGCTTCCGATGTCAGGCAATATTGGAGGAGGAATTATTTTTTATGTATGCCCAATGTGCCTGGCGTTATGTCCCGTGATAATTTCCTGGCGTTGGACAGGTACTTCAACGCCTTCAACCAAAGGGCCATACCCCGGAATAACAGTGATCGCCTCATTTTAGTGCGCCCAGTGTTGGAT